>NC_056464.1:40653197-40760697 GCF_008729295.1 Plectropomus leopardus | reverse complement strand
TTTTTTTTTAAAGATTATTTTTTTTGCATTTTTGCCTTTATTAGAAAGGACAGATCGATGGCATGAAAGGGGGAGAGAGAGGGGATGACACAAGCTGGAATCGAACCCACGGCCGCTTTGGCGAGGGCACTGCCTTCATTCATGGGGCGCCTGCTTTATCCACTCAGCCACCAGACACCCCAGCACAGTCTGCTTTTAATTATCAGATCAGACTGCGAGTTACCTGAGGTCACATTCAGTGTTCAAGCCATCCTGAATCGGCGCCTCGCTGCCTAAATATTTCATCTTTAACTGACCGTCTAACCCTCGTCAGTGTCAGTTTTTCTCTGAAACTTACACGTTTCCATTAGGTGGATTTTCTATTTGCAGTGTTGGAGGGTTAATGAAAGGCCGCCTTTTGTCACATGATTCAGCGCAGCAGCCTCATAATCGGTAATATCATCACTTCGTGATGGACGAGAAGACTTCGCTCAATAAAAACAAAAGTCGAAGAATCATGAATGTTTGAAATGAACTGCAGAAAGTTTTCAGTGATTTCCGCCTCTGCCGCTGAGATGAAATAAAACTGGATCAACTTTTCAGCTGTGGTTTCAGATGGCAGCTCACAGACCAACTGTGTGATTTTAATATTGTTTAGCCATTCCTTGATGAAAATATAATAATATATAAGTTTTATAAGCTTCCTATGCACACAGGACATCTGAGCATAAGACTTTTTACATTGCAGCTCCAACGTTTGTTAAAAACCATTAGAGATTATTTTTATTTTGTGGATAACAGGAGTGAATAATTTTTTTTCTAAAAGTAAAAACTATAAAATGACAGAAAGTCTTTTAACTCTTATTTTCATCAGCTGACTCTGTGAACTGCAGCAGGTGTCTGCTTTGAAATCATATTAGTTTGAAAAATGTCCTTGTCTCTCATACAATTACCCAAAAAAACACTTTTACAAAATTCAAGTAGCCCAAACCGTCATTCAAGTTGAGACTTATCCTTTGACATTTTTATTTTGACACATCTTTTTTAGTTTTTTTAATTAAATCTCACACAGATAAAGGTCTGCCTGCACAACCCGTGACAAGAAAAGTGTAACTTTGTACTGTTGCAGTCTCTTTTTATTCCAGATTTGTGAATGTTCGGAGCTTTAAACTCTGTCAGCGGTCTAAACCTCAGGTTCCTCAGCTGGGTTTTAAAGATGTTGTTAAGGTGTTAGAGACAGAAACAGACGCTGGAACAGTTGGACAACACCATAATTAACCCTTTGAAACCAGAGCTAATTGGCTTGATTTCTTTTTAAAACATAGTTACGAGTTATGAGTTACAATAAAACTACTTGAAATTAAGCAAATAAATAATTAATTAATTAAGTAATTGTTATTCTAAAATAATTTCTCTCTCTTTCTCTTTAAAGAAACTTTTCCTTCATTTGTTTGAATTTATTTGACATTTTTTGGCAAATTGCTCATTGCCTTGTTAGCCATGTTTTTTTTTTGTTTTTCTTTTAGATAAAAATCACAACAATTTGCTCATATTTCAAAAGTTTAAATGCATATGAAAGGCAGGTGAATGCAGTGCAAGAAAATTGATGGCATTCCTGGTTTGAAAGGGTTAAAGAGAAAAAGACTTAAATGTGATTGGAGTCATTTTTGCTCCTGCAGTGAAAAGATGGATTACTGTCAGTTTTTGATGGTTTATCGTCTCTGTCCTCCGTGTTCGCTGCTAAAACGATCTCTTCTGTACACGAGGATGCATTTAGCTCTCCGCCTGTTTGGCTCCATCAGACGGTTTCTGATGGATTCACCGAGTCGGCGCTGCTTCAGGTTTAATAAAGTTTTAAAGAGATAAAAGTAAAGCAGATCCTACATCTCTTTCCTCTCCTCCCTCCCCTCGTCCTCTCCTCTCTCCTCATTAAGCAGCTCTCTGATTGATGTATTAAACCTTTACTTTTTTACCAGCCCGCTCCTTTCATTAGTCCGGGACAGATTGTTTCTCTTTCATGTGTCTCTCCTCCTTCCCTCTGTCCTTTCTTTGTCTTTTTCTGCCGTCTTATTGTCTATTAAAGACACTCGGAGGGATGACAGATCGAGAGCGATGAGAGAATGAACAAAGGGAGAAATGGAGGGTCTGTGTGTGTGTGTGTGTGTGTGTGTGTGTGTGTGTGTGTGTGTGTGTGCGCGCGCGTGCGTGTGCGTGTGCGTGCGTTTAGAGAGGTATGTGTGTTTGTGTCTTTTTTTTCTCCGTGTGTGTGATGTGTGTCGGGGAGATGGTGACGCAGATAGTATCCTTCATGTTGGAGCATGTGTGGGTTTCCAGGGATTGCAGAGCTCCCAGAGACTCCTCCTGCACAGATACTGCCACCTCCTCCTGCAGGAGGCCAAACGCACCATCAGCAGGAGGTGAAACAGGCGAGGAGCAAACACGCCTCACTAGTCGGGTTTCCATCACAGATTTGCCCATAAATATAGTGATATTTTCAACATTTTCATAAAATACAGCTAGGAGATGACGGCGTTTCCATTGTGTGATGTTATGCGACTTCTCTCGCGATGTTGCGTGACTTTCCTCTGGCAATAGCGTTCCAGTAACCATGGCGATGGATGTCTAAAACATCGACAGCTTTATTTCCTTTACAACCGCTCATTAACGTCGATCTAATATTGCTGTAATGTCTTTGTCTGGTATCAGAGTGAAGAAGATCTCGGTCTCTTCCTCCGTCCACACTGAGTCATGTTTTGCTTAATGTCATGTGACTTTGTTGTACTTTTTCTTTTTCTTTGGGTTTAATGGCGGTTAGTCTGAAAAACACCGGGCAAGTGTGGCAAGAGAAAAAAAAAGTTATGTGTCCTTGAAAGGTCATGGAAAAGTTTTGAAGTTATGAGAGTCTATGAAAGTGTGTGGGAGCCCTGACAGTGGTTTTGGAACATTTTGCAGATGTTTGTCTTTTTAAGCCAAAGTTTTGTGCACCAGGCTCTCTGCAGTCATGGAAAACCTAGAATAGTCATGGAATTTGACAATCTCTTAAAGTCACTAAATTTTGTTGTGTGTAGTAATTTTCATTGTTACAGTACTTTCCCGTGGATAAGCTTTTACATAATGTAATGAGAGTAAAGTAACCATACAGCTGTGCTCATGTTAAACATTGTGAATGGTCATTTAACTTTATTATTTTTGAAAAGTCATGAAAAAGTGTTGAAAGTTTTGAGTAAAAATTGTAATTCTTCTTAAGTCTCAGTTGTTCCAAAGTAAAGACAGACAGATGACTGAGTGTGGCTTCAAAGCTGTTATCTGTGCAGCATGGTCTGACAGACAGGTATGTGGAGGGGCACAAAGGTGTGTGTGTGTGTGTGTGTGTGTCTGTGTCTGTGTGTGTGTCTGTGTGTGTGTGTGTCTGTGTGTGTGTGTGTGTGTGTCTGTGTGTGTGTGTGTCTGTGTGTGTCTGTGTGTGTGTCTGTGTGTGTGTGTGTGTGTCTGTGTGTGTGTGTGTGTGTGTGTGTGTGTGTGTGTGTGTGTGGCAGGAAGTAGCTTCAGGGGGATTCTCAGGATTCTTAACATGTTTCATCTTTGAAACATTTTCCAAAACTGTATTTCGGAGGCAGACAGAACAAACACATTTAGGCCGGTCACTGCAGGTGATGCATTAAACAGATACAACCCTGAAAACAACCGTTACGGCAAAAAATGACTCGTCTAACGTCCAACATGCTGCGGTGAAGAATCTGCCTGAAACGGTGAAATGTGAGATCTGTGAAAGACTTAACCTATCAATCCATCAGAGATTTCAGACGTGCCTGCACACTGCCGCGTCTGATGAGAGATAACGAGAGACAGACGGATGAAAGGACGAGTCAGACAGACGGACAAATCAACTGACAGCCAGTCAGACTAAAGAGCTGCAAATCTCATTCCTACGTGGTGCGGAGTCCCCGCTCGGTAATGCCGAGACTCCCACTGAGAGAGGGCCTCCCACTGCTTCGGCTAAAAGAGTATTTGTAATGAGGTGGGCTGAAAAAAGCCAGAGAGGAGAAAAAAAAATCACTTTTTGCAGTGGTTATATGGAGGTGTCAGGCAGCATCTCAACTAGACACAAGTCAGGGTCCAATCACAGCCGCCCCATACATCTCGCAATTTAGGACATTTCTTGGATTTTAAGACATTTTCCGAGGTTTTAGGACATGTCTTGGATTCTTGGACGTTTCTCAGGTTTTAGAATGTTTCCTGGATTTTAGGACATTTCTCGGATTTTAGGACATTCCTTGGATTTCCGTTGTTTTTAAGATTTTAGGATGTTTGTCTTACTCTAGGACGTTTGTAGGATTTTAAGACATTTAGGAGATTTTAAGACATGTCTAGGATTCTTGGATGTTTCTCAGATTTTAGGACATTTGTAGGATTTTCAAAGGTTTCTCAGATTTAGAAAATTTCTGGCATTTTATGACATTTAGGATCTTGGGACATCACTGATTTCAAGACATTTTGTGGAGTTTAGGGCAGTTTTAGGATGTTTCTAGGATATTTGCACATTTCTATCATTTTAGGACATTTCTGGGATTTCAGGACATTTCTGGGATTTTAGGACATTTCTGGGATTTTAGGACATCAGTGTCTCAGCTGTGTCCTCTGTCAGGGGTGTGGGGGATCCTCCTCTGGCTCTATTTTGATGCTGTTTTATGTCTCTGACACTTACGGAGACTAAAAGGACAAAAACAATTCTCAGTGTGAATCACTTTATTTTTATTGTGAATTAGAAAATGGTTTGGGGACCAACGGGCACCCTTTCAGGGGCCAGATTTGGCCCCCAGGCCATAAGTTGAGTATCTTTGCTCTTGGAGAAACTTGACTGGTGCATGGGGGCGACAGTCACAGGGTGGTAATTTTAGTTTTTCATCAGTTAAAGAGAACAAACAGAACAATGTGTGAGGGTGAAACTCAGACCTCACAGGTTCAGTGTTGTGCCTTGCGGTGCCAGTTCTCCTCCATCTGTGAACCAAACCATCACGTTCACTCCCCTCTGTGTTACACTCCACATGTCCACATGTGAACCTGGTTCACATCAGCTTTCCATAGCAGAGTGTAAATATTGGACATTCCTCTTAACTTTGCACAAACAGGTTGATGTGTAAGAACTACGCCGTTTTCCATCAACCGTCAACTTGCACAAATGGAAATTGCAAATACAAAATACGCCTAATGGAAACATGTCAATTTGGAAAAGACTCCTACTTGTCGCAAAAATAGTTTTTACCCTCGCATGAGCTGGTATTTCAGGCGATGCAGCTACGTGCTCATCAGTAGGAACTGGCTCCCTCATGATGCAGCCGGAGCCACAAGAGCTGTTATTGCATCACATAACTCTGAGAAAGTTTTGAATCCACAATTCCTCTGTGAAATCGTGGACTACATCTCCCAGAAATCCCTCATACGTGGCCGCTTCCACGTATAAGGGGCTCGCCTTTCCATCATGGCTCCATAACACGCCTACGTGGCCTTGGATTGGAAATAATGACGGCTAGTGCGGTGGCTGCAATAGAAATAAAGCTGCTGATGTTTTGAACATCCATCGCCATGGTTACTGGGATGTTATCACCAGAGGAGAAGTTGCACATCATCACTCAGTGGAAACACAGTCAGCTCCACGTTGTGCTTTATCCACATTGACTAAATATTGCTTATGTTTTGCACAAATCTGTAACTGAAACGCGCCCACCATCAGTCACCATCAACATCACTTTTTGTGCATCATTCAAACACCTTTTAGGAGTATTTATACCTCTGAAACCTCAGCAAAGTGGTTTGATTTTTTTGGGGCTTAGGAAAAATGTCAAGAAATCTGTAAATGTTATTGTAACAATTCTGTATTTTTGTGCTTATTTTCAGAGAATTTTCTTGCAACTTTTTACTAATTTCTTGCTGATTTTTTCGGTCATATCTTATCTTAAATTGCCCATCCCCTTCTTCCCATGTTTTTTAAAAAGAAATCAAGCCAATTTGCTTGGGTTTTGAAGGGTTAAGGTGTTAACCTGTCAGCTGAGGTTACCTCCTCTACTTTAACCCTTTAAATCTGAACATCACTTTTCTAGTGCTGCTTTTAGACACCTATCACAAATATTTAACCATTTGAACCCTGGGCCAAATCTTCCAAAATATGCAAAGAAGATACAATGAGCATCTTGTTACGAAATGTTAAACGTAAAAATAAAACGTCTGTTCAACCCACCTTAAAAATCCTCCTGTTTTTATCCTAAAACTCTGTAAAGAAACATCCCAGACTCCACAGCCCTGTTTTATAATGTTTGAGTTTCATTTCTTTATATAACAGGAGAAACTCAAGATGCTCCAAACTTCTGATTTTGAGTTAATCACATTATTGATCTGGTGTTAGAGGATGCCATCTTTCTCTGGATCGGTGTGCACGTGCAGAAACATGCAGGCATGAACACGAAATATCAGAGAACCTGCATCCTGATTTAACATGCTGAAACTCTGCAGAACTGATCTTAACTTCACGATCAAAGAAAAGACAGTTAAACGCATCTAATTGCTGCATGTTTCAGTCCCTTTATTCGAGAGATCTGTGTGAAACGCAAGCTGACAGCCAATGGCAGCAGTCCTTTGATTCGCCGCTGTTCTCGCACATAAATATGATATACATCTCACACACTCCGGTTGTCAGCAGAGCGATAGAGCCAGGAGTCAAAGAGTCAATCAGCACTGTTTACTCGTGGCTTGATTAAGCTCAACGTTTGCTCCGAGCTAAAGACGGAAAATGTGCGTCTATGAATCAAAGCGGCTTTAAGAAGAGAGGCGAGCGTTTGAGTCCTGCCAGCGCTCCTCTTTAGTCGTCCCTTAAACTCGTTGTTCATGCCCTGCAGCTATTGGCCGGCGCCCAGAGAACTAAACGAGGAACGCAAGGGCAAAAAGCACGTAATAAAAGGAAGGCGTGAGGATGTATGGAAACACAAACATACAGGCAGCAACATTAATAACCCTCGAGCACACAAACACTCCTACACACACACACACACACACACACACACACACGCACACACAGCTGCACAAACCCACAACACACTGCTGAACTGTACATACCATCAGTTTTACTCCACTTAAAAAAGTGTCACCCACTGCAGTGAGATTAATAATGAATCATTAAAGTTAAGGTTCATATTTTTTTAAATGGGACTGTGTAGAGTACGTATCCAGTCGTTGTATTATATACTACTACTACTACTATTACAACTACTATTACTACTACTACTACTACTACTACTACTACTACTACTAATAATAATAATAATAATAATAATAATAATAATAGATAGTAACACTGCTAATGATAACAACAGCAACAACAAAATAATAATATATATTTCTCTAACACCTTTTATACACAGAAATGCATCAAAGTGCTTTACATGCTAAAAATTAAATCCTAATTTCCCTCCATTACAGATTTGTGCAAAACTTACACGTTACTTAGATCAAACACAATGGTGAGCTGACTGTGTTTCCACTGAGTGATGTTGTGCAACTTCTCCTCTGGTGATAACATCCCAGTAACCATGGCGATGAATGTTCAAAACATCAGCAGCTTTATTTCTATTGCAGCCACCAAACTAGTCGTCATTATTTCCAATCCAAGGCCACGTAGGCGTGTTATGGAGCCATGATGGAAAGGCGAGCCCTTATACGTGCGAGCAGCCACGTATGAGGGATTTCTGGGAGATGTAGTCCACGATTTCACAGAGGAATTGTGGATTCAAAACTTTCTCAGAGTTATGTGATGCAATAACAGCTCTTGTAGCTCCTGCTGCATCATGAGGGAGCCAGTTCCTACTGACGAGAGCACGTAGACACAGCATCATGTGACCTCACAGCGTCATGTGACCTCATAGCGTCATGTGACCTCATAGCGTCATGTGACCTAGAAAAGACTAAAAAGTGTTTCCATTGCAGTTTGGACAAATAATTGGCTTTTTGCGGTCGCCTGAAATATCCCCTCATGCGAGCGTAAAAAAACTTTTTTTATGATAAATGTGAGTTTTTTCGAAGCTGATGAGTTTCGATTTGGCATATTTTATATTCACAATTTCAGTTGCGTAATTCGAGGCTTAATGGAAACCGGCCTCGTGTTTATACAAAGCTGGTTGAAAATCAGCAAAGTGTCCCGTTAATTATCAGATCAGACGGTGAGTTATATGAGGTCACATTCATCCTCCAATCCATCCTGAATCGGACCCTCGCTCCCTAAATATTTCATCTTTATCTGACCATATAACCCTCGTTAGTGTCAGGCGACGCTGCCAGAAGTGTGAAATGTCTCTGGAAGGCCACGGCAATAACAATTCCACGTTTGAGTCTGAAGCCAGATCGTGCCAAGTCAGATCTCCTGCGGTGTGGAGCCATCAGTACGCCGTGCTGGTGGATGCTTTTCATCTTTTTATTGAATAATGATTATAGACTCTGTAATTATTTTAGTTAAATGCAATCATTCAGATTGAATCCTGTGTCAGAAGCTCGCTGACTTCATGTGGTGTGAAATTGTCATGCTGACCTCATATCTGGCAGCGTGACAGCAGGAAGTGTATGGACAGCTGCTTAATCTGCAACAACCAATTTGTGTGCAGGTCCAGACCGCCGCAGTGTTGGTTAGAAGAAGAAAAAAAAAAAAAACGGTCTGTGCGTTGCATTCAGAGCGTTCCCATATGCAGCAGAGACATCGCTGCAGTCTGACGAGGCTTCAGGGAACAATATACAAACAACATTTGGCATTTGAGCGGCGTGTTCCCTCTAAACTGATGTCCCGACAATCTGCTCATTCTTCATACTTACTAAAGGTTATTGAAAAAGGTTGAATATCGTCTTCATTTAAAAACAAAATGAAGAAATGGACAGATTTTCTTAATTTATTTTTTTCCTTAATGTTTACTGGAGAAAATGTTAACTTTGTGCGTTTCTGTAAACCATATTTGTTTGTTTCATACATTTTTAAAGTGACAGAGTACCTGGGCTGATTTTGTCACCTGCCGAGCCGCAGACCGCCGCTCAAGACCAACAATAAAATGCAGAGAAAAAAATAGTAATATGATGTAAATAAATACACAGACACATACAAACAAATTAGTTTTGATACCACAAAGTATCAAAGGTACTAATATAGAAGTTTAACATATTGGTGGTTTGCAGAAAAAGCAAAGTTTCAAACTTTACTCTGATAATTGTAGGATTACTGCTGAAAACTAAAGGGCGTGGGATTAATTAATCTAATAAAGTATTAAAATGTTTTAAATCAATCTTTCAACACTCTTAAAGTGCTAAGACATTGAAAGTAGGATCTTGTGATTTTTTTCTGATGTTACACAGTAAAATCATACAAATAATTGGTAAATATATATATATATATATATATATATATATATATATCTAATATATTTCAGATCAGGATAGTGAAACATCGGCCCGTACAAAGCAGCAGCTCCTCATCAGTTTTGGATCTGTCAGAATCCTCCAGCTGATCAGTTTCCTGTTGGGTTTTCAGAGTTAGGATAACTCTATAAAATGCTGCGTTTATTTACATTTCACCAGTTGCCTCCCAATGTTTCATTAGTCTTGTTGATTTCACAGTAATATTTGACACAGCGGGTAACTAATGGACTCTTTGTGCTTTGAAGAAATAATAATTGCACCTGGGAAAACAAAAACAAGCATTTATAAGTTAAATGGAACAAATGTAAATAGTAGAATGAGCGGTGGCAGTCACAAATCAGCTAGTGAAACAAACTTCCGTTAACACGTTTGACACGAGACAAGTCAAACGATGCGGGGTGGATTTGTACCTCCATCAGCCAGTTTAAAAGTGCCGAGTTGCACCTTCGATGGACCATCTCTGGAGTTCGACCGTCTCTGAAATCCAAGAATTGATTAGGAGCCGCGGTGCAGGAAACGAAAGCAGGAAGACAATCTATATGCGTCATGTTTGTCATCTGCAGCAGTCAGAGTTAATTGATGGAAACCAACCTTTGTGTCGACCCCCCCGCCACAAAAAACATCTGTTACAAATGCATATTGGCTCCAAATATCCGTTAACTACTAATAATTAGTATCAGCCCTGAAAAACCAATATCAGAGATGCAAATCGTGCGTCACAAAGTCAAACCAAGTCATTCCAAGGCAGCACTTGTGTTCAGGAAAAGGCAAAGTCAAAATAACCTCCCTTAGTGACCAGCTGGTGCATTCAGACTTTAAATGAGCATCGTGCAATAACTGCAACAGTAAGAATCCCCTTTTTCTTTCCTGCGTCGTGTGCTTTCAGTTTTTCTCTGCTCATAAACACAGCCAACAGTGGAGCGGCGTGAACCGGTGACCTTGAGGTCCTCCTCTCTTACCTCGAGCACTCAGCTGGTCTCGGATGGCTCTTTTCCATTTTTAAGGAGATCAGACCCCAACATGGCCTCCAGTCTCGGGGGTAAATCTCATTAAAGACTCTGAGCTCCGTCTCTCGCCCCGCCATCACAGCAAACATCAAAGTGTCATTTAGGGGAAACTGCAGGATCTTCCTCTCAAAAGGAATAAAGTTGAGAAATATTTTTTGGAGTGCACTTTCTTTCTGAAGGATGTTGTTAAATGAACATTTGGGGTTAGAATTAGAAGCTGAGAGATTTATTGCACTGAGCGTCCCTGTGAAACCTCGGCTGCCCTGCAGTGACAATGAGATCATTTGCAGCAAATGAAGAGAATCACAGAGACTAAGTGGCACAAAACAAGAAGTGCATTTGTGGCTGAGACGCTTCATTTGGGTTTCCTTTAGACTGAGTGCAACATCCTCTTTTTTCAGCGTGCTGATGCATTTTTAAATGAGCTGATCAACGCCAATCAGGTCAACACGAAAGGATTCTGACAGACATTTTATTGTGGAAAAGCTTCGTACTGTTAGCTTGCAGCTAAATATGAAACTGTCTTTGTGTGGAGAAAATCAGTTTGTTTCCAGGAGCAGTTTAGTGGTTATAGTTCAGTTCGGTCATGTGACTCCTGTCCTCGTCCCAGTATACAATCAGCGAGAGGGGGTCCATTTATTGAAGAAGTCTGTCCTCTTCTGCTCCAGCTAGTCGTTATAAACCGATATTATTAACACAGTCTATGATATCGACCACATGACAATCGCAGCTGTTTATTTACAGGAACTTCGGGGTAGAAAAACGCCGCCTCCTTCATTGATTCGTTTCAAGCCACCTAAAAATATCAACATTAGTTTGCACTATTTTTAGAATATTTTCAAAGATATTTGCTGTCAGTCAGCCCTTACTGACGGGGCTTTGAAGCTTTTATATATTATTTTACTCCACTGAACGGCCGAGCTGCTGCTCGTCCGCTGCCTCCATCAGCTGCTGTGGAAGCTAAAGAGGAGACAAGATTTACATGTAGGCGACACTTTGACTCTTTTACACTTTTACTGATTTTTAGGTGGTTAAAATATGTTTTGCTGCGGCCCTGTCTACAGCAGGACATCACTTTGTGCCGTTGTTGTGGGACTGTACTTTATTTATCAGAGGAGAGCGTGGCTGGGGTGTGAATTTTTAATTTAAAATAAATATAAAATGCGACTTTTTCGAGCTGTATCTCCCTCAACTCAGCCAAAAGTAAAAACACAAGTCCCTCCTCAGTGCCTACATTTTTTTAATGACTTTAAGGCCGGCGCGGCAACTAGGAGCACACGCAGAACGCCGAGTCAGGTTAAAGTCCGACTGAGGTGTTTACATGACGGAGGAAATCAAATAATCTTAATATCTGGGTGTGTATCAAGAAATTAAATTTAGTCCCATTTCAGGGGACTAACATGTTTACAGATATTTTGAAAGTCCAGTTTTAGTTGGACAGATTTCCATTTTCTTTAACGTCTCTGGATGGACAGACTCAGAGCTTCGTACCTTCACTGCAGTTACTGTACTTGTATGAGATATTAAAAATGCCATCATGCTGGTGTGTACTGGCGTCTTGTCAGAATTAAAAGCACTTCGGTGTTCGCGGCGCTCACCGGGGACGTGTTGAACAAGAGTTAGAGCTGTTCTCGAATGACATTTAACTCTTTGTATGAGCTGCACTTTTCTTTCATCCATCATCTGTTCCTCAAGGACCTGAACATGCATCTGTCTAATCCTGCAATTAAACTACAGCTCTGACTGAGAGCACGTCTTATCGGAGCCGCTATGCACCGCTTTCCTACATTTATCAGCATTCACACCTGTAAAATCAGAGACACTGCTGCCAATTAAAGAAAGATGCAAAGATCGACCGGATAGTGACCAGGACTGGACGATTTTCAGCTTGATTGGCTGTGTCCAATAACCGTCCATAATCTCTGAAACCATCATCCTTGAGTTGAATATTCAATAAACGGGATTATAATGGCTGCAAGAAACAGACGATCAAAAAGATGATTTGTTTGATAAGTTGTTAATAAAACATCCCACCAACTCATTCTTCACCTGTTCATCCAAACTGGGCCCGCCACAGAAATCGAAATGAACAAAACCACCCATCCTGTGTAAGTTTTGTAACCTTCTGTATTTTGCTCAAACTCTGGCAGTTAAAACGCTGGAAATGGACGGCGTGATATTTTCAGTGATGAGGACGGCGTGCTGTACGTTCTCAGTGACTTGTTGACCAATCAGATTGCTTGGTCCTAACTCTTGTATAATAGTTGTAAACATTTATTTTGACAGAGATTTTGCAGATGCTTAATTAAAAATATTTTTGATATTATTATATTATCCATTTTTTAAAAATCTAATTAATCTATTTAATTATTTTTCTAGCTTTAAAGAAAACCTCCAAATATGTTTGAATATGCTGCCAACTAATTCAAAAGTTCTTTGAAAGAAAGAAAATTATAAGGTCAAAGTTTTAAAAAATCGGAAATTGGAGTCAGCCATGAAATTTCAATCGGTGCGTCTCTTTGAACAGAGGAAGGTCTACACACTTCAGCTCCCTGTACAGTTTTTAGAAATGATTATAGAAATACTCACATCGCAGTGACGTTTCCAGCTACCTGCTCTTCTTCAGAGAGAAGCCTGAAGAAGAGCAGGTAGCCTGAAACCTCATAAATTAAAGCACTTTAACGAGGTTCCAGCACCTTCTTCAGCGTTTTTATGGATATACGCATTTGCAACTTTTTGCAAATCGGTGCGTCTCTACGGTTAAGCACCAAATGTATTTAAATCTACTCACCTGCTTGAGGAGATGTTCAGTCGACTAATGTTTAGCACATTTAATGACCCCTGAAACAGTCTGTCAACAGATTGTCAGAAACCCTGTCTCAGTACTCTGCAGTTATACTGCCGCATATTTATCACTTCTCTATCAAACATTTTGTTATAGTGTAAACAAAAAAATCTCCCAAACCGACAGTTAATCTGACTGACTTTGAGTGAGCGCAGATCTGAAGTCATTCAGAGTTTACGTACATGTGATCATGCATGCATGTGGGGCTCCTCCTCGGCCTTCGCCGTCAGCACCTCCCCGCCGTGTTTACCTGCGTCGTGTTTGGCCTTGGTGCGGAGCGGCTGTGTGCTGCAGGTATTGAACAGAAGCCGACGTGAGACTCTTGGAGATCTCGGCAGAGAGCGGCAGCATTAGTTTGGGATCGGAGAGGAGGTGGACAACTTAAGCCAGGATTGATGTGCAGCTTGTGAACTAATGCTGCTCTGCAGCCTGACGGTTCCTCTCAGGAGGCCGAGCGGGAGAATAATAACGCTCGTGTTTAGTGTCAGTCGTCTCCGTCTTTATCAGACTGCTTTCTTTAATCAATCACTGACGGACTTTAGGGTTGTGTTTTCCTGGACTTAAGCGACTGTGTCTCAGAGGGTTTTTTATTCTCTCCTTCTGTCTGCGTCGTTGTAACTTTGCTATCGTTGTGCTTTTCTGATGAAACAAGTTTTGTCTGATCCGTCTCTTTCCTCAGCAGTGTTTCAGTCTTTCTGTGTTTTTGTCTTCGTGACTCTTGATGTCGATGTTAGCTGAGAGCTGATAGAGTTTGATCAGTAGCCGGGTTTCCATTAACCCTCAAATTGCGCAAATTGAAATTGCGTAATTGTGGATCGATGTAAGTTTCTGACCGTGGTTTATTGAGTAGTTGCACCGTTTTATGCGAGACAGGAAAAGGACATGAAGTCAGTAGTGGACCAGACGAGATGTGATTATGGAAGGACTTTGCCTGCTGTATTTTTTCGTTGAAGTTTTCTTCACGTGAGCACTTTGATTTTACTAAATGGAGCAGGAACACGAGTCAAAACCGGGACGCCTTGCAGACTAAGTGTCCACTGAAGCTCATAAATTAATATCAAAACTCTCCATCACCGTCTTTGTACAAACTGGCAGGCTGCTGTGAGTAATCATCCATCCCTCATGATGAAATGACCAAAGAACTGTAAATATTACAAAAATAAATGATGATTATAACCACCACGCTCACAATCACAAACTCTTTAAACATGAGCCGCTGACAGAGCGCTCCGTGTAATCTTGGCAGCCAGCATGTGGAGCCAAAACAATGAGAAACTGATTCTGCACAATTAATCAAATATGAATTGCTATCATTATTTTGGCTTCCCACAACTAATCAAACATGATCAGCTGATGTTTACAATGCGAGTTTTGTTTGCAGAGAAACTGCAGATCAGATGTTTCCTGAACTAACAGCAGAGTCCACGTTAGATGAGCCGACCGCGACGCCCCGCAGTGACTGCAGACGGGCAAAAAATAACCATCCCTTCATCATCATCATAAGCTGTTTGGAAGAATGTCGGATTTAGGAGAGAACAATTTATATGTAAAGAGTGCACGAGACAATTATACAAAACTCACCTGATGTCCACCTGAAAGAACGCGATAATCTGCAGTACGATGAATTACCTCACTGTCCTCGTCCAGTGTCGGCTCAGACATCCAAAACTCTGACGCCGCACCGCGCACCACGATACTGCGACCACTGCAAAAAAAATAAATAGATAAAAACAATTAAAGATGAGTGGCAGATCTTTGGATCACGACATCCCGTCACTAATAAATAAATGTTTGGAAACCCTGACTCGTTCCAAATACATGAGCTCCTAAACTATAACTTAAAAAAGTAAAAAAGAATAATAATAACAATCATAATTACCATAATAATAATATTTTTAGTTACCAAACGTTGGCGATTTTAGGAAACTATCCCTGTACTGATCTGGGGATTTTGCCCCCAAAATATGATCTTTTTCTAACCATATCAAAGTTTGTATTTTTTTATTTAATTTTTGCCTAACCCTAATCACAGATTAACCACAGCACTGTTGACATTTTAAGTGTTAAAGTGAAGTTTTAACAAATCTGCTGCACAACAACAATCATAATAATAATAATAATAATGATAATAACTATATTAAAACAGCACTTTTAAAAAAGTTTATAAACTGCTTTGACAAACAAAGCAGAAATGTGATACACAGACAGCAATAAAACAACGGAAATCCAAACAGCCCTATTGAACACAAGTGAGACAAAAGCAGGCGAGAGTTAGCATGAAATTTAAACTGGAGGACAAATAATGCAAGATGTAAAATGTCAATTAAAAAGCAATAAAACCACACTAAAAAAAAAATAAAATAAAACAGCCACTGTTGGTTTGTGGACTCGTGTTCTGAAGCCTCAACTTTAACTTTACAGTAACTTCATGATAAAAAACCAACACGCCAAGACCGTCAGACATCAGCAAAGAATCCAAAATCAGGCATAACAAGAGAAGACGTGGGTGCTTTCAGTGAGTGTATGTCGCGTTTTCATAACGGTCTTGTGAAGCGTTTCGGATCATCTGTGTTGTGTTTCTGTCACCTCGCTCTCTCTCTTTCTCGAGGGTTATTTTTTGTAAGACTTATTAAGATTCGCACATGAAACCTGAGCGAGCTGAACTCGTGTGATAACACTTTCTCTCCCGCTTTTCTGTGGGTGTCTGGCGGCCCCGGTGTGTCTGCACGACTGAACCGGTGTCGGTGGAGATGCTGCCAGGGAATGATGAGCACGCTGCCGCCCCTCTCAGCCTCCCTAATCCGCCCCAATCTAATTTAGATTAGCCCGAACACTCCCCCAACATTCTCTGAGCTGCTGATATCACAAACACGCCGCACGGCAGCCGGGCGTGTTCACACGCAGTGTCAAGATGATCCTGCTGCAGGGTCGGCCTGTGTGTGTGTGTGTGTGTGTGTGTGTGTGTGTGTGTGCAGTCATGTGTGTGTCTGTGTGTGCGTGTGAGGAGGTCAGGATCTCACTAATCAAGCCTCTAATGACTCAGTACGGTATTCATGTCTGCGTGTCATTTGTGTCGCTGTCTTCAGAAATTCATGTGTGTTGTTTTCATGCATTTGTACGTGTGTGTGTGTTTTGTCTGGAGCTCCGCTGGCGCTCTGAGGCCACTGATCCATAATCTGTTACAGTTATAAAACTCTTCATTTGGAAATCTAATTTTATTCAACTTCTTGTCTGTTTCATCCCATCATCATTATACTCTTTTTTTTTTTTCCAAAAAAAAATGTTAACACAAAAAATAGGAAAAAGAACAAAAACAGGAAATGACCCGAAAAAGTGCTAAAATGAAATAATAAATATAAATCATAATTTCTTATAATTGTAATAACTATAATATAGTGTTCTTGGTATTTTTCCTCAAGAAATTACCCCAATATTGAGAGAAAAAATATATAATATATGCAAGAAAATCACCAAAAAAATTAACCCAAAAAAAGGGTTAAGAAGAGTAAAAGAACAAAAACAGGAAATGACCTGAAAAGAGTGCTAAGATAAAGTTAAAAAAAAAATGAAGTAATTAGTAATTATAAATATAGTTATAGTTATTTTAGCTTGAGAAAAAAAAAGTTGTGAAAAGAAAAAAAGATCAAAAAAAAGGAAATGACCTGATAAAAATATAAAATAAATATAAATTGACTAATAAATATAAATTGAATTTATGATTATCAAATTAAATATAGCTTTCTTTGTATTATTCCTTAGTTTTTTGGGAGGGAGGGGGTATTTTTTTGATGATTGTATCTCCTTTTTTGTTAGCTAATTTTAAGATCATTTCCTTGTCAGGTGATTCATCCAAATGCTGCTGAGGGGAAAAGAAATTAAAACGTCAGCGCTGTGTTTATGACCTGTACAAACCTCTGAATACAGAGAGGTGGCAAAGAATAATCAGCTGGTGTATCTGAACAGAATCAACAATGTTCTGACACTTTCAGACAACAGCAGCCGTGCTAATAAATATAAATTGTAATTTATGATTATCAAATTAAATATAGCTTTCTTTGTATTATTCCTTAGTTTTTTGGGAGGGAGGGGGTATTTTTTTGATGATTGTATCTCCTTTTTTGTTAGCTAATTTTAAGATCATTTCCTTGTCAGGTGATTCATCCAAATGCTGCTGAGGGGAAAAGAAATTAAAACGTCAGCGCTGTGTTTATGACCTGTACAAACCTCTGAATACAGAGAGGTGGCAAAGAATAATCAGCTGGTGTATCTGAACAGAATCAACAATGTTCTGACACTTTCAGACAACAGCAGCCGTGCTAATAAATATAAATTGTAATTTATGATTATCAAATTAAATATAGCTTTCTTTGTATTATTCCTTAGTTTTTTGGGAGGGAGGGGGTATTTTTTTGATGATTGTATCTCCTTTTTTGTTAGCTAATTTTAAGATCATTTCCTTGTCAGGTGATTCATCCAAATGCTGCTGAGGGGAAAAGAAATTAAAACGTCAGCGCTGTGTTTATGACCTGTACAAACCTCTGAATACAGAGAGGTGGCAAAGAATAATCAGCTGGTGTATCTGAACAGAATCAACAATGTTCTGACACTTTCAGACAACAGCAGCCGTGCTAATAAATATAAATTGTAATTTATGATTATCAAATTAAATATAGCTTTCTTTGTATTATTCCTTAGTTTTTTGGGAGGGAGGGGGTATTTTTTTGATGATTGTATCTCCTTTTTTGTTAGCTAATTTTAAGATCATTTCCTTGTCAGGTGATTCATCCAAATGCTGCTGAGGGGAAAAGAAATTAAAACGTCAGCGCTGTGTTTATGACCTGTACAAACCTCTGAATACAGAGAGGTGGCAAAGAATAATCAGCTGGTGTATCTGAACAGAATCAACAATGTTCTGACACTTTCAGACAACAGCAGCCGTGCTAATAAATATAAATTGTAATTTATGATTATCAAATTAAATATAGCTTTCTTTGTATTATTCCTTAGTTTTTTGGGAGGGAGGGGGTATTTTTTTGATGATTGTATCTCCTTTTTTGTTAGCTAATTTTAAGATCATTTCCTTGTCAGGTGATTCATCCAAATGCTGCTGAGGGGAAAAGAAATTAAAACGTCAGCGCTGTGTTTATGACCTGTACAAACCTCTGAATACAGAGAGGTGGCAAAGAATAATCAGCTGGTGTATCTGAACAGAATCAACAATGTTCTGACACTTTCAGACAACAGCAGCCGTGCTAATAAATATAAATTGTAATTTATGATTATCAAATTAAATATAGCTTTCTTTGTATTATTCCTTAGTTTTTTGGGAGGGAGGGGGTATTTTTTTGATGATTGTATCTCCTTTTTTGTTAGCTAATTTTAAGATCATTTCCTTGTCAGGTGATTCATCCAAATGCTGCTGAGGGGAAAAGAAATTAAAACGTCAGCGCTGTGTTTATGACCTGTACAAACCTCTGAATACAGAGAGGTGGCAAAGAATAATCAGCTGGTGTATCTGAACAGAATCAACAATGTTCTGACACTTTCAGACAACAGCAGCCGTGCTAATAAATATAAATTGTAATTTATGATTATCAAATTAAATATAGCTTTCTTTGTATTATTCCTTAGTTTTTTGGGAGGGAGGGGGTATTTTTTTGATGATTGTATCTCCTTTTTTGTTAGCTAATTTTAAGATCATTTCCTTGTCAGGTGATTCATCCAAATGCTGCTGAGGGGAAAAGAAATTAAAACGTCAGCGCTGTGTTTATGACCTGTACAAACCTCTGAATACAGAGAGGTGGCAAAGAATAATCAGCTGGTGTATCTGAACAGAATCAACAATGTTCTGACACTTTCAGACAACAGCAGCCGTGCTAATAAATATAAATTGTAATTTATGATTATCAAATTAAATATAGCTTTCTTTGTATTATTCCTTAGTTTTTTGGGAGGGAGGGGGTATTTTTTTGATGATTGTATCTCCTTTTTTGTTAGCTAATTTTAAGATCATTTCCTTGTCAGGTGATTCATCCAAATGCTGCTGAGGGGAAAAGAAATTAAAACGTCAGCGCTGTGTTTATGACCTGTACAAACCTCTGAATACAGAGAGGTGGCAAAGAATAATCAGCTGGTGTATCTGAACAGAATCAACAATGTTCTGACACTTTCAGACAACAGCAGCCGTGCTAATAAATATAAATTGTAATTTATGATTATCAAATTAAATATAGCTTTCTTTGTATTATTCCTTAGTTTTTTGGGAGGGAGGGGGTATTTTTTTGATGATTGTATCTCCTTTTTTGTTAGCTAATTTTAAGATCATTTCCTTGTCAGGTGATTCATCCAAATGCTGCTGAGGGGAAAAGAAATTAAAACGTCAGCGCTGTGTTTATGACCTGTACAAACCTCTGAATACAGAGAGGTGGCAAAGAATAATCAGCTGGTGTATCTGAACAGAATCAACAATGTTCTGACACTTTCAGACAACAGCAGCCGTGCTAATAAATATAAATTGTAATTTATGATTATCAAATTAAATATAGCTTTCTTTGTATTATTCCTTAGTTTTTTGGGAGGGAGGGGGTATTTTTTTGATGATTGTATCTCCTTTTTTGTTAGCTAATTTTAAGATCATTTCCTTGTCAGGTGATTCATCCAAATGCTGCTGAGGGGAAAAGAAATTAAAACGTCAGCGCTGTGTTTATGACCTGTACAAACCTCTGAATACAGAGAGGTGGCAAAGAATAATCAGCTGGTGTATCTGAACAGAATCAACAATGTTCTGACACTTTCAGACAACAGCAGCCGTACTAATAAATATAAATTGTAATTTATGATTATCAAATTAAATATAGCTTTCTTTGTATTATTCCTTAGTTTTTTGGGAGGGAGGGGGTATTTTTTTGATGATTGTATCTCCTTTTTTGTTAGCTAATTTTAAGATCATTTCCTTGTCAGGTGATTCATCCAAATGCTGCTGAGGGGAAAAGAAATTAAAACGTCAGCGCTGTGTTTATGACCTGTACAAACCTCTGAATACAGAGAGGTGGCAAAGAATAATCAGCTGGTGTATCTGAACAGAATCAACAATGTTCTGACACTTTCAGACAACAGCAGCCGTGTGGAAAGGTGCTTAACCTGCTAACGTCACCAAAACACAAAACTTTCCCTCTGCTCGCTGTCATGTCAGGTCTCATTCTCCTTGTTTTTTTTTTCTAATTTCAGAGAGTAAAGAAGTGATTCATCGTGTGTTTGACCTCCTTACGCACCTCAACACATTTTTATCTGGATCTGCTCGGCTCCCCTTCACCTAAAAACAGCCCTGAGATCTGTGGAATATGCTCTGCATACAGGTGAGTTATATATCTCTGTGTGTGTGTGTGTGTGTGTGTGTGTTTGTGTGTGTGTGTGTGTCTCCATCAGGGCATCTCAACCTGAATAATCTCTTCACCGACCTTGCCGACACAGAGCGCAGCCATTCACAACTCTGTGTTCTCTTCGTATCTCTGTGACCACAAACGACTCCTCCTCTCCTCCGGCCTGCGTTCACTCACTCTCCTCGTTTCTCCTCGTTTCTCACCATTCCTCCCCCGTCTGCGTCGTCCCCGCCTCCCTGTTCTCCGTCGCCTTGAATCTGCACAAACACTGTTTGTTATGAAAACACGGTCACATACCGTTCTGGTACATTCGCACACATTTTAGCAAAAACACACGGAGACAACCTTGAGCGGTAAATGTTTCGATTTGACGGAGAAGGCGAACCAAACACAAAACTGAAAAAAAGTGATGTTTTTTATTTTTTTAACCTTGTCCCTGAGGCCCTCTGCAGGGTTCATAGGGTCATGAAAAACCTGGAAAAGTCATGGAATTTTCAAATAGCAATTTACAAACATGAAAAATGTTTGAAAAACTAAATATACCTTGAAAGTTTTGGAAAATATTGTTTCAGAAACCTGTATAATGTATTATGTGTTCAAGGACTTTTGGAAATTTGAAATTGCAACAACAATTTCTGTTTTTACAGTTGTGGCTGTGACAAATCATTTTTGGTTATTTTTTAAAGAAAACACATGGATCCGCAGGTTTTTGTGGCATGTTTTTTTGAAAATCACAACAAAAAAAAACTTGTTTTTTTTTTTTTCAAAATCACCCAAAAAAATGTCTTACACAGTCATCAGAAATTATTTTTTAAAAAACACCAAGTGTTTTTCATTATTTAAAAAAATTAGGGATTTTTTTTTAATTGCCAAAACAATTTTGAAGAAAAAATTGCAGTAAAATAAATACAAAATACAGCTATTTAAAATTGTATGCCCATCCTGTTGAGCCAAAATAAAAAACATAAGTCCCTCCCCACTGCATTAAAATTATTTGACATGTCTCCCCCTTTTGCACCACCCCCTCCCCTCTCATGAATAAAAAACAGTAAATTATTATTATTGGTAACGAAAAAACAACAGATAAGGAGTATTAATGGTCATTTCATAGAATGTATGGGCTTTTGCCTCGAGGTCATTGAAAATTCCTGGAAAAGTCCTGGAGCTGTGTTGGTTAAAATGAGTGTGAGTCCAGTCTGTGTGTTTAGGTGTCAGTTATTGACGTCGTTGTTGTTGACTGATATTTCTGCTCAGCGCAGCGGCCTCGTATCTCTCCTTTACTTTCCGTCTGTCTGCACTCGTATTGTCTTTTTGGTGATATTGCTTCTCTCTCTCCGTGCTCCTGTTATCCTCCACCTCATCTCCGTCCCTGTCGTTTCATTTCCTCTCCTCCCCTCCGTCCCCTCCTTTATTTTTGCTCCCCGCTTCTCTCATCCACAGCTGACTGCAGAGCGCCAACATGTGACATATTATGAGGGTTTAAGCAGCGATATCTGATCATGTGAATGATGACCGTGCATCTTTAAATGACACGTCATTGTGCTCTCCGTGCACGGATTAATGTCAATGGACTCGCCGTCTTTTCTCCGTATCTCATTTCTTCTGCTTTCCTGTACTCTCCACCCGGCGTCTCCCGTCACCTCTGCTCCCCCCATCTCATTTCCTCCGCTTTTCTCTGCTCTCGCTCATCTTTTCATTCACTTTTTCATCCATATTTAACAGCACACGTCTGAGCCGCTCCTCCTCTCCACTCTGACATGTTTGAAATGTAATGAAGTTGAGTTTTTATAAAGCTGGTGATTATTAGCAGAAGTGAATGTGCACAGATTTAAACATGACCTTTTTTCCCTCATTACATGTAAATCTGACATTTTTTAATCATCATCACGCAGCGTGTTGTTGCTTTTTAAATCTTTTTTTTCTTGACCGTTATAAACTGGGGGATGCTGGATACTGAATGTGATGTCTGTACGCAAACATTTCAATCAGATGAAGTCATCTTCAGCCAAATCTGCGATCTTACTTAAAAACACAGGTGAATAATTGATCAGTGGATCCGCTCAGAGCTGATCAGATCAGATGGATGGATTAGGGAAGCAGCTGATGCAGAATGAATAATTAAGTTTCACTTTTGCTACACTCGGTGTTCTGCTGCTCCGTCTGTGCCCAGAGTACGCTCTGTGCTCTGACAGTGCCGTGCAATGAATAACTGAAAATTTTTTGGCTATTTGTGGCAGCAGATGTTGCATCAAAGCTAGTGATGATAAATGATCGATTATGGAAAAAATATGGACAAAATGACGACCAATATTGGATCTATAAGATTGGATTTATTATAAAAAGTTTCCAAAAAGATACGATGACACTGAGAGCAGCATTAGAGCGGCGAAGTTGCTAACTTCGAGCAGGGTCAGGAGCTACAATTCATGGCTCAAACTTTATGAAATTATTTATAAACCGTGTGCATTTTGTTGCATGAAACAAGATCGGTCTGTCAGAGTTAAAAATGTGATTAACTATTGAAATTCTGCAATTAATTGACATTGAAAAATGAATCATTTGAAAGTCCTTTTTTCTACATATGTAAATATAAACTCATGTTTCCAACATCAAGTGTGGGTTTAACACCACGAAAAATTTGTCAAAATACAAATGTCATTGGGGACGCACTCAAATGACCACCTGCTGGTCCCGGAGACTCACTACATTCACCTGCCAAATAACTGTAGAGACTACAAGGATAAAGATGCATAGTTATGTAAAATACAGGTGTCTCAAAATACTAGAATCCAGTACTCAAGTTATTGTGTTTAGTAACTTTTCACACGTGGCTTCACCGAAAGTGAGTCACCCGTCAGTCACCTGATTCAGCTGTTACGTCAGTGTTACGGTGGAGGGAAAAACTCCCAGGTGAGATGACAAAATGACGAGGTAATTAATCCTTTAACGGTGGACCTTTCAAACTTGTCAAAGCTCTCATGTAAGTGAAAAGCGTCTCAGTGAGACGGCACAATACCGGGGTCACGGCATGGCGTGTAAATGGATTTCAGGTTTTCTTTCTGCCTTTAATCACAGCTGTGTGTGCTCATTGTGCTGCGATGTGGCCGAATATGCAGTGAATAATGACTGTTGGTATTTAAGGAGATTACTGCCGCTGTGATTTTATGAAAAGAGGCAGGAGAACAATACTGCAGGTGCAGAATGGACGTGAAACTTTTCTTTTGCTATCTTTGTTTTTATCAGTTTGCTTCTTTTGCATTAGTTTTAGTCCTGAAACCCAAAGTCAGTCAGTTTGTTGAATGTGTTTTTGGTTAGAAGCCTGAGTTAAGCTCTGTGATAAACACGAGCTGAAGAGACTTTCACAGTTTGTTCTGCAACATAAAATACGTCAGTAAATACCCCCTGTGAACTTTGAAGCTTTGTGTCTCTAAAAAAAAGACAGTTGCTAACAAGTGGCTAAATAAGACTCCAGAACGTCATCGTGCAAATACAAATAACATTCACAAAGTATCAGTGTGTTCACCTGCAAGATTCCCTCATGGCTTTTTTTTTCTTAATTTTTGGTAATTTTATAGGAGAATTTTGGAGAATTTTTTTCTATAAAACTTTTTGGTAATTTTTGAAGCAAACATTTTGGCATTTAAAAAAAAGGTCATTTTTAAAGGAATAAAATATGCTGTTTTTTTTCTTAAATTTTTTAATTTTTTATCGATATTTTAAAAAAGGGTGTTTTGTGATTTTTTTTTAAGAAAACATTCTGTTGTGTTTTTTTTTTCTTTAAAAATTTTTGGTGATTTTTTTTTCATTTTTTTTTATCGCTGTAGATCACGAACCTGTAGCCTGAGTCTGAGTTTGAGGCCGCGTCACGTCGCGTCCTGTGTGCTTCGTGGTGCTTCCGCTTCCACTTTGAACTCAGTGTAAAAGGTACAAGAACAAAAAGCAAAGTAGCAAATGGAAAGCGTTATATAAATTTAAAAATGTGAGAAGGAGTCAGAATATTTGTGTTTGTTGTAGTTTCAGTGCAGTAAAACACACAAAAAAACAAACTGCTGCTTTCTGGGTTGTATCAAACAAAGATGTCCTCCGTGTGCAGCTGATAAGTAGGAATCAGTGTCTCTCTCTTTGATTATTCTCTGCTGTGGAGAGGGAGGCGGCGCAGGGGGAACACAAGATCTGCTGACATGCAGGAATACAGAGACAGAGAGTGTCAAGATACTGTAGATGGTGTGTCAGCCGTTCTGTCAGCCGCTCTGTCAGCTGGCGCCGAGGTTTGTAGAAGAGGGAAAACTCTTCCTCTGAAGAGGAGACGACAGGCAGCCCGAGAACGAGCCGCAGATGAAGCAGATGGTGAGGGAGCGCAGAAAGACACTTTTCTGAACCTCAACGTCTCTCTCTGTTGCTCTCTCTGTGACGTTCTCTTTGTGACTCACTTAAACTTAAAGCTCAGTGTGACCTGAGCTGCTGCAGAGCGGCTCGACTGACCCACCTGTCGGCTGCAGAGCGGCTCCACTGACCCACCTGTCGGCCCAGAGCGGCTCCACTGACCCACCTGTCGGCTGCAGAGCTCCTCGACTAATCCGCCTGTGGGCTGCAGAGCGGCTGCAGAGCGGCTGCAGAGCGGCTCGAGCGGCTCACTGACCCACCTGTCAGCTCAGAGCGGCTCCACTGACCCACCTGTCGGCTCAGAGCGGCTCCACTGACCCACCTATCGGCTGCAGAGCGGCTCCACTGACCCACCTGTCGGCTCAGAGCGGCTCGACTGACCCACCTGTCGGCTGCAGAGCGGCTCCACTGACCCACCTGTCGGCTGCAGAGCGGCTCGACTGACCCACCTGTCGGCTGCAGAGCTCCTCGACTGCGGCTCCACTGACCCACAGAGCGGCTCCAGAGCTCCTCGACTGATCCGCCTGTGGGCTGCAGAGCGGCTGCAGAGCGGCTCGACTGATTCACCTGTGGGCTGCAGAGCGGCTGCAGAGCGGCTCGACTGATCCACAGACACAGAGACATGTGGACAAAACAAAATGTTAAAGGGATATTTCGCAGATTTTCAGCCAGCTTTGTATGAGAGCAGCATGGATAATGTGTGTAGATGAACTGTGGTAAACGTGATGTCAGAGGGTCGTAGTTTCTGAGTTGGGAAGTCGTTCTTCTGACTCGTTGTGTTCATGAGCTTTGAAGCCGTAAAGTGGAGGAACATGGAAGCTGCAAAGAAGACGGGTTGCATTTTAATGCTGAGACAATGAATAAGTTTTATCATGTATTATATTTTTATTTTTCATCTGTGTGACTCTACATGGTCAGCAGTTACCATTATTACCATATTACACTTTACATGCGGTCAGACATTAATATTTGATACATTAACTAATAAAAAGTTTCTTCCCATTGACTTTTGCCCGCCATGTTTATGCATTTATGAGGTCAAGTCGGCACCAGTCAAGCTGTAACTGTCCTGTCTAATAAAGGCGAAAAAGCCAAAAAACATATGGTAAAAAATATACGGTATAATCCATATTGTACTAGCTCTCCTAATAAACTGGCCAGCCCCAAAAACAGAAATCTATCAATGGCGGCCACAGATAAATAAATGTGAGGGGAAACCCTGCAGAGGCATGATGGTGAAAACTACTTTCTTTACTTTCACTCAGCATTAGAAAATATCTAATAGAAGCTAATTACAATAAAATCAGCTGTCATTTTCCGCAGCGTTCCTCTGACAGAAAGATCAGCAGCTTCAGAGACTTCATCACACGCGGCGAGGACTCTTCACGCTTCAAGTCATCGCCAACCATGTGGTTACATCATAAAATGTGATTCTCACATGATGGAAAAGAAAATCATGTGATTATCTGTGTTTTTAACAGTCAGGAGTCAAAGAGGAGGCCAGCGGCTGCAGTCGAGCCGCTCCTCGGTGCGTGAAGCGGAGATGGTTACCAAACAAGACACATTTCACGCTCAGCCAAACAAAACCTCTCCCTCACACTCGGTCCACTCCACCTTCACTCCAGCGCCACGTCTCTGGACTTTACCTCCCACTCCTCCTCTGTCTCTTATCATCCCTGTGCATTCAGAAAATATTATCTCATTAATATTGTTATATTAATATAGATTAATCTAAGGCAGGGAGACTCAACTTCTTTGATTTTGGGTCAATTTTACAAAACAACGGGAGGCCAGTCACAGCAGCCCCGTACACGATTCAAGGATTTTAAGACATTTAAAGGATTTTAGGATGTTTTGAGGATTTAAGGAGGTTTCTAGGATTTTAAGATATTTGTTTGATCATAAGACAATTCTTGGATTTTGGGACTTTTCTGGAATTTTAGGTTGTTTCTAGGATTTGAAGGGAATTTAAGGACTAGGGCATTTCTTGGACTTAAAGATGTTTCTCAGGTTTTGGGACTTTTCTTCAACTCTAGGACATTTCTAGGATCTTTGGACATTTTTCAGATTTTAGGATGTTTCTTGGACTGAAGGACATTTTTCAGATTTTAGGATGTTTCTCAATTTTAAGGATGTTTCTTGGATTTTACGACATTTCTGGGATTTTAGGACATTTCTAGTATTTCAGGACTTTTTTGAATTTTGGGACTTTTATAGGATTTTAGGACACTAGTGTCTCAGTGGGGACCTCTGTCGGGGGTGTGGGGGATCCTCCTCTGGCTCTTGTTTTGATCAACAAGCTCTATTTTGATGCTGTTTTATGCTTTCTGACACCTTATGGAGACTAAAAGGACAAAAACTATTCACAGTGTGAATCAATTCAATTTTATTATGAATTAGAAAACGGTTAAGGGGCCACTAGACACTTTATCAGGGGCCAGATTTGGCCCATGGGCCATAAGTGTGCTCAGTGCTTTAAATGGTGCGGTATATGTAGTCTTTAATGCAGTACAAAATGATGCTATCAGTTTTTTGTTTGCTAAGTTTCATCTTCACCTGATTTTCCTCCTGATCTTCTGTCTTTGTCTCAACTTTGTTCATTGTCTCTTCCTGTAATTTATTGTCTCTCCCTCAGTCCGTCTCTGAACATCTGTGTCCTGTGTTGAGTATTTATATCAGGGTATTAGTATAATTGCCACATTTTTCTAGCGGCTGGGTGAGGAATGTGTTTGTCTGGCAGACAGAGAGAGGGGTGATGGCAGAGCCGGGAACAGCTGGGCGAACAGCGCTGCGTGTCAGTGGCAACAGGTGCAACGAGCCCGTCGTGTCTCTCCACGAGCAGGACTCTGGATCCTGATGGGGACATATTGTTTGGAAGACAATGAGAGTGTGTCAGATTGCATGTGTGGACGTGACTGAGACAGAACAACTGTGCTGCTTATCAACCGGTTTATAGTCGCAGTTTTGGTCAATAGATGTTGATTTGTAGTTCAGGTTTTTTCTAACAGCAATTCTAAAATGCAGAAAAACTGGTCAGGATGTTTCCAGGATTTTAGGACATTTCTAGGATTGTAGGACTATCTGGGGCTTTAGGACAGTTCTAGGTTTTTAGGAGATTTCTAGAATTTTAGGATGTTTCTAGGATTTTAGTATATTTTTAGGATTTCAGGTAGGGCTTGGCGATATGGAAAAAAGTCTTATCACAATATTTTTTTCATATCTGTCAATATCTATATATCATGATATACATCAAATCACTATTTCTGTCAAGCTTAAAGGTTCCCTTTGACTCCTACTTAAACAAACTTCAGGTAAATTGAAGCACATTGTGCTGATAATAGACCAACCTCTCCTGACTGCAGGACTCTGACTTCAGCTTCTGTCAAACTTCTGTGCTATTAATCATTTTACTCAGAAATTAAAAACTTTTGAGTCGGCCTACTTCTCCTATAGCTGCCAACAGCCTGCCGACATTCACAGTTAGAGAAAGGCTGAAAATAAGCTTATGTGCTTGTGGCCCCGGGCCCCCAAAACATTACATCTGCCCCTGGTAATAACAATGAGAGCTCAGCGTAAGCGGCTGGATGAGACACGGAGCGATGCGTCCTGCTGTTTCTAAATAATTCATCCAAAGTCTGATTAAAGCTGAAACTAACACAAAGTCGTCTGTAGAGTCTAAAGAAGTCACTCTCACCTCTGCAGATGTGTCTGTTTCAGACACTTTAGTGTTTCGAGGAGAAGCTGCGCTCTGTTTATCTGTCTCACTGCGCTGCTATCGGACCATCAACAGTTTGATCCGCCATGATGAAATACTGTGGCTGTCAAACACTCAGCTGCTAAACAGTCAAAGTTGTTCACTTTTTTACATGATTGTTCAACACTTCTGCCCTCGCTGTGTTTTGGCATGAGATTTTCCTCGGTTTCATGAGAGCACAGGAGGCGCTGGGGACATATTTGCGCGCTGGAGCACGATATAGGACATGTCCGCGCTGCAGTGGACTGTCGGATGGAAAACTGTGGGTTGGAAATGAGGCTCTTGCGCCACAATGATTGAGATCTGTAATCAGGCATACACACGACTTTATGAATCTAAAGAAAACTGCATATTTCTGCCTTTGTGCGCACACACGGCTTTGAATCTCGTGAATCTGCATAGGTTTACGCTTCTGGCCCGAGGTTGCACTTTAACATGTTTAACACCGCCATCCACCATAACATCAGAGCCCTCTGTCCCAACTGAATCCCTTATATACAGTATATACTTTTTCTACGTCACGTAAACAAACCACATAGCTATCAGCTGTGCACTCGAGATCTGACTGTAGAGATGATGATAAAAATGACAAACTCAAGGCTTGTAAACAGAAGTCCATAAACCAATGGGTGTCGCCGTGGTGGCTTCGTGCGTTATTTTGTACAGTGTGCAGTCCTGTAACTCACCCCAAGAAGCTAAAGGCCTGCGTGTGCATGCTGTCAACAAATACCAATTAACTTTCAGCTGATGTTTCAAGGCTGAAAACTGGAAAAAAGGAAGAGAAATTGTACTTTTCTAAATGCCCGTTAACACAGAACATGACGCAGTCTGTCCACTTGACGTCATTTCATTTATCAGCTGAATAGAAACACTCACATGCTTTTTGCTTCTGCCTGCATTTAAGTAAAATGTGTGGGTTTTTTATGTTTGATTGTTCAATTATTTTAAAATTGTCATTTTGTGGCCATGAATATTCGCCATTCTCCATCCGCCTGTGTGTGTGTTTCCTCCCTCAGTCCAGAAAATCAAGATGTAAATTATAGAGTAGAGTGCGCACAAACAGGAAATATAAGGAAGCTGGTGATGCTCTCCACAAAATATCAGCATATGAATCAGAGGAATAATAGATGGATTGTAGTCAGAGCCATTTAGGAGAGTGGGAGAGCTCTGCAATCAATGGACTCTAATTATACATGTTAAGCTTCCTCATTCACTCTCTGCACCTCTCTGACTGTTTGTTGCTACGTCATTTTGTCTTTTTTTATGTTATCTGTCTGTCTCTTCATGTCTCTCTGTCTGATGCGTCATTCCCTCTAAGTGTCTGTCTGTCCATCTTTCTGTCTCTCTCTCTCTCCGTCTGTTATAGTCGTCTTCATGTTTGGCAGAAAACATTTGAAGGATTGGTTCACCCAAATTACAAACACATCCATTTTTCTTATTATTTCCAGCACAGTCCTGCTCTGACGGCCCTTTTTTTGTCAGTTGTATTCATATTTTCTTTTGTGTGTGTGTGTGTGTGTGTGCATCTGTGTGTGTGTGTGTGTGTGTGTGTGTGTGTGTGTGTGTGTGTGTGTATCTAATACAACTACAACACGTGTTTTGTGTTTGTTTTTTGATTTTTGACTGCAGGAACCAGCTCATTGTATGTTTCTGCAAAGCACGGAGATGCTGAGTTTGTACGTTATTGTGTTGTGGTTATGTTGGAAGTGAAACATTTATTTACGTCTCGACAGTGCTATGGTTACTGTGTGGTGAGATGACAAATCTGCTTGTTTATGATTAGGAAAAGTTTGTGTTTTGACTTTTCATTGCGCTGTCCTGGCAGGAACGCTGCGATGTTTTAATAGCAACCACTTTTTGTGGTACTATTCCATCAGGAAATGCAGCAATGTCGGGGTTAAAATCAGGTGCTTTTCAGGGCATTATCATGGCCAGAAAAACAGCTATGTTTCTGTTAAACAACAGCTTTTTGTGGCTTTTACCCGGCACAGACGCTGCTATTTCTTGGTATAAAAACAGCCGCTCTCAGTGGCACTTAAAAACCCAGTAGATTATTTGATACAGGCCAGCCTATTTTGGTAAATCCCCATTTTATTCGCCCTCGTTTTAAAGATTTTAGACTGTAAGCTTTGTTGTAGTGACGCCCTGTTTCCCATCATGTTGCTGTCAGTCAAAACCTGAATCACGCCATCGCATGTTCAAAATTTTCAGTACATTTTGGTACTTTTGGTAAATGCAAATTCAGAGTGAATCTTTGCTGACTGAAACAATGTCGCCACATTCTTCCTCTTGTACCATACCAATGTAATCTGTTACTTTCACAGGAATAATACACCTGTATGTATGACTTCTCAGCTTCCTTTTATAAAAATACTTTCTGGGTCAGACATGCTTCAGACGCTCGCTGTGAGCGATGCCGGAGCCAAATCAGAGCGGGATGGAGCGAGAGATGAGGTGATGCTGCAGCTTTTTATAAAAGGCGCTCCAGCCAAAATCCTCCCGCTCGCACTTTGTTCCGCTCACACGCTCTGTCTGACATGTATGTTTTAATAATAGTTGAGATTGTTTGTAGGTTATTTTTATTTTTATTTTTTTCTGTAAATGCTTGTATCTATGTCAGTTCTCCTCAGTAATCACACACAATCATTTTAAACAAATCTAGCTGCTGATAATACAGCCAGAGTCTGAACCCCATCTGACTGTTCATTTATCATCAAAAACAGATTAAAAATAATTAGGTTTGTATAACTCCTAACCCCGAGAAGTATGAACGTTTCGTCTTCTTCATGAAGCTCCATCAGCAGGTTTGTTCTGCTGCTGAGAAGAGCACAGCTCTGGTTTAACTTTGCTTTTTCGACATAATTTCCTCTTTTTGACAGTCGGCTGTTCGGGGCTGCTTTATTACTCCGTGCTCACGCTATGTTGGAGCTTATTCCAGCCTGACTCGAGTTAACCTTATCAGATGAGGCTGAACTGTGTTAGTTAGTCAGTTGGAGCCTTAAGTGGTAGTTGACGTTCATTCAAACAGGGATTTTTCCATTAAGTGCAGATTTTCTGAGCGGCGTTGATGGGATACCCCTCTGGAGGTGTTGATGTTGATGTGATGCTAACGGTGGTACTCTTTGTGCTGAAACTGGGGACTTTACTTGAATTTTGTGAAATCTGACTCATGAGCAAACCTGAAACTAAACCACAGCGTCTTCAGGGCCAGCTTTAGGACGTCTGTCGGACAGTTTGAAATACTGCTGCAGCTCGCTCCAAGACTGAGGAGCAATTTCAGAGAGCCGATCGAGCCGGAGCAGCGGCTTTGTGAAACAAATACGATCAGTCGGTCCACCGTATTGAATGTCTTTAGTACTGTATGACGTGGCAATAACGAGCATTTTGACCGGTTTAATGTGTTGTCGGAAGCAAAACTTTTGAGAAATCGACCTAGATCCGAAAAAATAAAAGCTGCAATTTCTTGTGTTGTTGGTGTGAAAGCCTGCATTGAGTGGCTACAGGTTCAGAAAAAAATGACGTTATGCGTTTTACGTGCACACGAAAAAAACTCATCAACTCATGAAAATGTTCTTCTGTCAAATCTCTCTCAGACAAAAACAAATATCCTTCTCACACCACAAAAACCCGTCCGGCAGCATCTGCGGTCGTGTTTTTAAAGCAGGACGATGCGTTCAGGTCTTGGTGCACCTGATCCGGCAGCGTGTCGGCATGTGGACTAATAATGAGAGAACGTTCCAGAGAGATTCACACGCCTTAAGCTAAGTCATTAATCTTCCATTTGTATTCATGTCGGGCCGAGCTGATCAATACGAGGTTTCCCCTCCTGGTTCCACTCCCGCTGAGCGCTCCTCACAGCTCTGCAGCACAAAACCGCCGCAAGGACACGTCGAAAAACGCCACGTTGGACAAAGTTAATCAACACGCAGCGTGTTTGTTCCCGTGGTGGTGCTCTGATGGTGTGGGTTTGCTGCTGTGGACGGAGGCCCGGGCAGAGAGGACGGAGGACAGAGCGCCGGCGTGTCGAGTAATCCTCCTGCAGCTCAGATAAGAGGAGAGAAGGTTCCAGAGGGTTTTCTGAAAGATTTACGTGCGCAATACTAATCCACGCTTCATTCATTGGTATTCATGCTGCTCCCAGCTAATCAACATGGGGTGCCTCTTTATTCCCAGCTTTTCTCTCCCCTAATTTGTTTTCTTCCTCTCCGTCCAGGACCTCAGTGAGTCAGAGGGAGGCTGGAAGCTTTGTCTCTCTCTTTCTTTGTTTCTCATTTCATTTCTCTCTCTCTGTCTTTGCTCTCACCGAAATGATGGTCGTCGCTCAGCTGAAACGACACCTGCAGTCTGTCCTGGCCATAGTGTGTGTGTGTGTGTGTGTGTGTGTGTGTGTGTGTGTGTGTGTGTGTGTGTGTGTGTGTGTGTGTGTGTGTGTGTGTGTGTGTGTGTGTGTGGGGGAAAGACACGGACTAAAACTGGACTAAAAGGAGCTAAAACTCAAGTGACAAAACACTGTAAACACATGTTGTGCTATTCTGTTTCTCTAAAATCACACGACAGGTGCTGGATTTTCTTATTTATAGAGAACTGCGAATGCTGTGCTAATAAAGTTTTTCTAAATGCTGTTAAAACAAAAGTGTTTTCTGTCAAAATCCTAAAATCATCCACCCACGGAGGCTTCAAAACATTTATTAAATAACTGTAAAAAAAACTCTCTGAAGCTCATATTATAAACCCAGAAAGCCTGATGAGGTTAATGTCACAATAATCAATAATCATTCAATTCCAGAGCAGCTTTTCTGACAGTTTTCCTTTTTATTTGAGACACATCAGCCGTTGATGTTCATTTCTCGGTGTTTTTACGAGTCCTCCTGCTCCTCCCCGTGTGTGATGATGTAACACAGAGATTTGTAGTCCAGGTTTCCTGCAGCGTCGATGTTTGACGACTGGAACATCTGCTTCACCTGCAGCCACGATCACGATAAAACAGTCAGTCATGTCACTGCGGCTCGGGCGCGGCCGTCACCTGAGTTTCCGAGTTGGAAAGTCGTTCTTCCCACTTTGTGTGTTCATGAGCTTTGAGGTCGTAAAGTCTGAACATTTTTTTATTTCATTTTATTTACTTAGTTATTTATTTTTTGCTATTTTGAATGACATACTGTACTCCTGTATAAGAAAGTTACCTGAAAAATATTTTTAAAAAACAAAACGTTTTTTTTAAAGAAAATAAAAAAGGAAATGACCTGGAACACATGCTTAAAAAATAGAATAATTTTGTCACATTAGTTAAAATATGCAATTATGATTATTATATAAATATAGTTTTCCTTGGTTGTTTTCAAATAATTTTATAAATCTACTAATTTTTTTTGAAATTTGTGATTTTTTTTTAAAAAAAATTATTTTTTTCTAATTTGGACAACATGCTGTACTATGACTTTTTAGTGCTATTTTAGTAAAAAAGTTACAAGAAAATTACCAGATTTTTTTAAGACAAAAAAGATTTTAAAATTTAAAAAAAGAAAATGACCTGTAAAACATGCTTAAAAAATTATCATTTAAAGTTTAAATATGAAATGATGATAATTATGTAAAGAAAGGTTTTCCTTCGTTGTTTTAAAATAATTTTCTGAATCCACTAATTTCTTGAAATTTGTGAGAATGAGAAAAAGACAGAACGCCTCAATAGATTTAAAAAAAAAAACAACTGGTTGAATAAAATTGGAAACGTGCAGATTGTTTCACTTGTTTTGAGACATTTTGATTTTTTGGACTCACTAAAAAGAGCGTAAACAAACGAAACGTCACTCAGCAGCATGAACTGACTGTGACTGTTTACCTCCTCAGCGGTGAACCTGTCCGCCTGAGTCATCAGTAGTTTCTGTAATCTGCCGAAAAACAACAAAAATTTCATTTATCTTAAAACAACGAAAGTTGCGTTTGTGAATTTGTAAAGTCAGAACTCACTCGTCTCTGTGGACGAAGCCTCTGTCGGCAGGATCGAACAGTTTGAAAGCGTTTAAGATGGTTTCTTCAGGGTCCGTACCTGCATGCAAAATGTAGAAAAAAATAAAAAATATTATTATTAATAATAATAATAATAATGACAAAGATAATAATAATAATCTGCTTAGCATGTCGTATATAGAAAATAATTATTTTTTGTGTTTTTATTTTTAATCTAAAAACACAGTGGCATTATGACAAAAAACCTGGAATTTAAAATTCTGAAAATGAATGAATATTTGATTTGATATAATATATGATGAGACCTGATTCTGGTTAAAAAATAAACTCAATAAAAGTAGAAAATAATATTAAAGTATAATATTTTTTAAAGCTTGATCTTGAAAAGCGTATTCTGTGTGCAGGGCGATACGGTTTGTATGTGAACATGGAGTCTGTTTGTAGTCCACCTCGCTGAGTCCTACACTTCCCACAATGCAGCTGGTGTTAACGAGCTGCATTAACTCACCGTGCAGCTTTTCTCCAAACAGGTTGAGGAACATGGTGAAGTTAATGGGACCAGTGGCCTCTTTCAGCATGTCCTCCAGCTCAACGTCCTTCACGTTGAGTTTTACCTGAAACACACACACACGCACACACACACACACACACACACACACACACATGTGATGTCTGAGTGACGTAAACATTTATTATCAGACGATATAAGCGCGAGTTATCAGACCTACTGACCCAGAGACGCGTACGTGTCCTTGAGGTCCTCTTTATCGATGAATCCGTCGCGGTTCTGGTCGATGAGCGTGAACGCCTGAATGAAAAACGTGAACACGTGACTCTAAAACCATGGAAATATTTAATACGAATAAACAGTTTTTTTTATGTGGCGAGCGTTTTGGCGTCACCTCTTTGAACTCTTGGATCTGAGTTTGTTCGAACATGGAGAAAACGTTGGACGAGGCTCTCTGAGCTCGTTTGGCGCCTCCTTCCTTCTTCTTCGTTTTCCTGCTCGCCTAAAAAATGTAGACAGACAGAAAAAATATTTTTACTGTGAACTCAAAGAAAGAGACGAGTTATTTTCTGTAAGTGCAGTTTTGTTTTTCCGATTTTTTCCTGTAAATTAAAACTTGTCTATATAAGTGAAAAGCCCCTGAACGCTTGGTTTAAAACATTAAATATTATTTTAACATTAAATATTTAGGACCAAATATATATATGGAAATATATAATAATTATGAGATTTATAAATATTGTTTACCGTACATTTTCCCCTACTTATTTTTAAATAATGTATTTTTAACTTTTTTTTTTTTTTTTTTTTTTAATGTAATATCTCCCAACTAATTGTCAGGTCGTTTTCTTGTCACCTTTTACACATTTTTAAAGTTTGCAGGACATTTCTTACTAAGTTGCACATTGCCTTTTTTATCCTGTTTATTCAAAAGAAATCAAACAAATTGTTTTAAGTTAAACAGTTTTAAAGCTTGTGAAAATTGTCGGTCCAGGTGTGAAAGGGTTAAAATTGCGGCTCTTTTGAACTATAACTCTGATACAGAAATAAAACAGTGATAAAATGAGAGCTGGAGTGAGTACGTACCATGTGAGCTGCTGCAGGGAGGCCGTCAGTCCGAGGATGATGATGAGGATGATGATGATGATTTGGGAGCCGCTGGTTTAAATACAGCAGCTGTCTGATGAGGGGGGGGCCTGTGGGGACGAGCTGGGGCCCCCGCGGCCCCGTGCAGTTCCCCTTACATGGGCAGGATGTTTGTAAAATTGTGGTTCTCCGGAGGCTCGACAACAACTGCTGCTGATCTGAAACCTTTTACAGACTTTCTATTTCTAGAGATTCACATCAGCAGCAACGACTGACTCTGCCCTCTGACTGTCCCGCCTTTTATTCTTTTATTACTAAAGTCACTTTAAATCTTACTTATAATCTTAATAAATTTATAATATGAGAAGTGGGATATTTTATTTTGTCTGTCAGCAACACTACAAGTGCAACTAAATACTTAGATACTTGAGTATTGAGGAAATAATGTCTTTTTTTATATCTTTAAAATGTATTTTTATTATTGTTGTTGTTGTTGTTGTTGTTGTTGTTGTTGTTGTTGTTGTTGTTGTTGTTGTTGTTATTGTTTTTATTTCTGTATTAGTTTATTTATGTAATGTATTTTTTATATATGTATTTTTACCAACATGTCAATCATTGCCAGTCATGCATACTATAAGTACCTTTTAAGGCTTTGTTTGTCTTTTTTTTGTTTTTTGTGCACCTTTCATTTATAAAATGCAGCTCAAAATGCTTTACATGTGAAAGTGCTAAAACTAAACAATATAAAGAAATATATATTTATAAAACAAAATCAAATCATTGTACACCACAGGGATACCATAACTGTGGAAATAAGCTGCAGACAGGCCAGAGGTGGAAAACAAATTAAAGAATGTAACTAAAAAAAAAAACATTTAACAGCAAACGGTTGAGATATGACCGTCTGATTAATCTGTCAGTTTAAACATTAGTCAGCATTTTTTTTCTTGTATTTGAAGCAGTTTGATCAGCGTCCCACGCGGCGGCGCCACAGTCCTCCTCTTCGGCTCCTCGCGCTCATGTGACAGAAATATTACATATTTATATTAATTTCTATGCGACAGAAACTCAGAAACTCAGTAACATGTAACTTTGTGTTTGGGCACTGAGGTCATATTTATCCAGTTGAAATCTGTAAATGTGTAAAACTGTGATACAGTGCCAAAGTCCTTTAAAAATAGCCTATCAAACTAATGCTCCCCGAAATTTTTTTTTTTTTCGATAAATTACTTATTTTTTTTTGTATCTTTAAGTACACAGTAAAATGACAAAAAAGTTCAATAAAAACAAATAAATAACAAACTGCCAGGATAAATAAAAAAAACAATTAAATAAATTAATTTAAATGTAGAAAATCCAAGTAAATGTACCTTGAAATTGTACTTAAATCCATTTCTTTGATAAATTACTCAATTAAAATACAAATAAATCTAGCAGGATGTATCGATCCTTTATATGAACAATTAAATAAATAAATAAAATGTATAAAACTCTAGTACAAATACCTTAAAATTGTACTTAGTAATAATAATAAATAAAATATATAAATAATAAATAATAATAATAACAAATAATAAATAAAAATAAAATAAAATGTAGAAAACGCAAATGCAAATACCTTAAAATTGGACTTAATAATAATAATAAATAATACTTATAACAAATAAAAATAAAATTTAGAAAATGCGAGTACAAGTACCTTAAAATTTGTAATTTGTACTCTAGTCCAAATTTCCATCACGTCATTTCTTCTATGAATTTTGCAATCTTGTAAAACCGAGAACAAAGTTAAAAAAAATAATAATCATTTCAGAGTGTGTGTGTGTGTGTGTGTGTGTGTGTTTTCCGCCGCAGTGAACACAGCGTGTGTGTGTGCGCGCGCGGCTCAGCGGACCGTGAACGCGCCGCATTAATATGACATTAATACTACACTACCCACAGCCCCCCGCGCTCTGCCCCGTTGTAGGAAATCCGCTGGCGGGCGGCGGATTATTGTAATCCGACGGAGAGGGTCTGGACGACACCTCGGATCACGACAGAGCGGCGGAGCCCTCAGCGGCCTAACACACGCACCTCGGCCGACTTTAAAGCCGTAAAGTTGGGACATGATCCCGCGCGCTGCCCGCTGCTCCTGAAGGCACCACGGCGGAGCTTCCTGGACCAGATCCGGCTGACGGTCACCGACAGCGGCGGGGCAGCACCGCAGCACGCCGCGGAGCTCACAGGGACTAAACGGCGTTAATTTGTCCCCCCTTCACCCTCCACCCTCCAGGCGCGGGTTTTAGCTCGGCTCGGCTCGGCTCGGTTCCCCGGTCCGCGGAGAGAAAGCTGCCCCGGAGCCGCCGCTCTCAGCTCGGCTAGCGCGGCTAGCTCACTGCGGCTAGCCTGCTAGCTTCGGACGGATCCGAGTTTTAGTGAGAAATTTAGCGGATTTTTGCGACTCTCAGCCGAAAGAGGAGGCAGGATGTCGGCCAAAGACCAAAACAAACTGTCCACCACCGAGAGACCCATCAAAGGTAAGGGACATTTACCGTGTTTTCTCCCGGAGGGGGCAGGAAGTTAACGGCTGTCACAGCTAGTTGGCTAAACGGTAATGACAGCCCAGCCCCGGTAACAGTTAATTTTTTTTTTTTTTTCAGGTGGATCGCGGTGCTGTCCGCCCGTGTGTCCCCCGGCAGGGTGGCGGGTTGTCCCGGTTACACAAGTTAATCAATCCGAGCCGCAGCTAATGAGTTAGCTTCTTAGCTTAGCTGTCCGGACTGCCAGCTGTCTGCTCTCTGACGGGTCATCCTCTGATCCCGGCGCCGCTGTCTCCGGGTTCAAGCCGGCGCCGTGTCGGATCCGCGAGGGACAGCTTCGCGGTTCGAAATGCCGAATAACGAGCCGGATTCGAGGTTTAAAATGCAGTTTGAACGGTGAAAATCCGTTCAGCCACTTTAGAGATATCAGTGTCTAAAGCGTTGATACTCAGCCTGCTCTGCTCAGGGGCCACTTTTACTAAACGACAGGAGCCAGGGGCCCCATACATGCCTCTAGGATTTTAGGACATTTCTCAGATTTTAGGACATTTCTAGGAGTTTAGGACGTTTTTAGGATTTTAGGACATTTCTCAGATTTTAGGACATTTCTAGGAGTTTGACATTTTTAGGACTTGGAGTGTTTTTTGTACGAATTCTGGACATTTCTAGGGTTTTAGGACGTTTTCTACAATTTTAGGACATTTATTTTATTTTATGAAGTTTCTAGCACTTCATGATGATTTTTTTGGATTTTATGTAATTACTGAGATTGTAGGACATTTTTTTTTTTTTAGGATGTTTCTAGGATTTTAGGACATTAGGGCCTTTTATGTCTGTTCATCTAACTTCTGACTTTATTTTTTTTTAAATGATGACTCATATCCGTCATTAATAATCAAATTAGTTGACAACTAATTGATTAACCAACTTATTGTTGCAGCTCTACTTGTGGACATTTTGGCATGTTCGAATTAATTTGCATGTTACCTTTTTCACATGTAGTGGTGACTACAGTCGCAAGTGTTTGTCACTCAATTTTTGTCAACAGAAATTTCAATTATTTTGATCAGTAACTTGCTGGTTTTGTGCTTTTTGAATGTGAGGATTTGATGCTTTTCGGCGGCGGTCGCCGGCTCTCCTGCAGCTCACAGAGGGTTAACAGTTTTTTTGGATAAAATGGATGGCTGCCACACCTGTGCAGTCTGTCCAGGTGTGCTCTCAGATGCTGCTGATTCACTTCTCGCTCTCCTGCTTGCCAGATTGTTGGAGGCGTCAGGATGAGTTATTCTGGCAGTTTTAATTTTCCACGTTCAGACGTTTTGTAACTCCGGTGTTGCACCAAATTCTGTGACCCGTCAGATCGAGCGACCCAGTTAGGTATTTCTGCAGTATTCCCACTGCAACTGCGTTTCATGTTTCCATGACACTTTTTTCACATTTTGATGGCAGCTGTTACCAAAAGTGATGCCTCTGTAGTAGACTGGGTCACATGCTTTTTTTAATAGCAGCAGGAAGTGAGCTGTGCAAGTGTGTCTGCAGAGACACCTCACCTGGTCAACACTGAGTGACCTTTTTTATGCTAGCTGAACATAGTGTAAATGCAAGTTTGTATCTGACAGAAAACAGTGATGCCGCAGCTGTTGTTCGGGCTTTACTTTTACGTTACGGCCACCTCAGCACATCTGGATGACTTAAAGGAGCAGTGTGTCAGATTTAAGAGGATTTAGTAGCATCTGGCAGGTTTGCAGAAAATCACAGAAACAGCCAAAAATCAAAAATCTGAGAGAAGTCTTAAAATCATAGAATCGTCCCAAAATCCTAAAAACAATCCGAGAAAATCCTCAAATCTGAGTAACATCAAAAATTCTAAATTTGTCCTTAAATCCGAGAGAAATGATCTGAAATCTAAGTATTGTCCTAAATATGTCCTAAAATAGTCCTCAATTCCGAGAAACGTCCTGAAATCATATAAATGTCTTAATATCCTGGAAATGTTGTAAAATCCTAGAGCCACTGTAAATACCGACAGAAAATCCGAAAATCTCTCAGAAAAAATCTGAAGACTGCCCTAAAATATGAGTAAAATCCTTAAATCTTACTAAAATCTAAGTAACATCCTTAAATCCCCAGAATCTCCTAAAATTAAAATCCTAAAAACGTTGTAAAATCCTAATCCTTATATCCTTAAACGTCCCAAAATCCTGGGAACATGTGTGGGGCTGCTTCGACCGGCCCCTGGCCTCCTGTTTTTTAAAGAAGTGGCCCTAAATAAAACAAGCTGAGTGTCCCTGATGTAAAGTTTGTCAGATTTTCCTTTAAATATTATCTAAAGCAGAGAAAAAGGGACAGAGCTCATGTGGACAGCAGAGGAGACAGTAAACAGAGCTGTCTTTGATGAGGAAGCCTGATGGCGCTCTCTTTAATTTGGCGGTTTTTTTCAGTCTGAACGACCGAGTTAAGTCTCCGTCTGCGTCATATGAACGCTGGCTCAATATAATAATAATTCTAATAATATATAAATCATCATTTGCTTGTCTTTTGTAGAAAACGTCCTCACTGGCAGCTTTATTCTAAATATTCTGTACCTTTAACTCGGATCGGACGCCACAAACGTCTCTGTCTCTTCGTGTCTCTGTCTCTTTGTGTCCTCTCAGTTTTTATCGCCGACTTCAGCCTTTGTGACTGAGTAGTTGCTGTGGTTGCTTTTTTTTTTGAAAATTTTTTTTATAGACCAAACCAAACAAATATTACATTGGACGTTTTTAATAAATAGCTGCAGTACAGTACAAAGAACCAATAAGGAGCTTTGGTTGTTTCAGAGAATGTTTGATCTCTAAAATTTGCCTCAAAGTCATGAAAAAGTCCTGGAAATTTATTGGTAAAAATGTGTATGAACGCGGGTAACTTGTCAATATATCATACATACATTTTTACTACTTCAAACTAAGTTTTGAGTAAAGAAAAGTTACATAAGTTTGTTTTATGCCGTCAATCAAAGTTCATAGAAAGAGAGAAAACTCCATTTTGTTTTTGAATCTCTAGAAATGATTTTTTTTAAATTACCCCACAATACCCCACAAAATTTTTCCAAACCCGGTTTCCAGACGGGACGATGGCGTCGCACTTGACCTGCTGAGGTGTTTCAGTGTTCATCGACGCGGCAGGTCGAGAGTCTCCAGGTGAAAGGCCGCGTATGATTGGCTCAGAGTGTTAGGAAGGCTTAGCCACGTAAATCTGCAAGAGAGTGTGATGTTGTTAAAGCTGCCTCCTTAAGACCGCCAGTCAGTCTGAAGTCAAGAATCACACAACACACACACACACACACACACACACACACACACACACACACACACACACACACACACACAGTTTTCATTTATCAAGCAGTAATTTTCACTCTGTGGCCACTTTATTAGGTACGGCTGTAAAATTTAATCCAATCCAACAGCTCAACCATAAATTCAAAGATAACAGTGTTCGGAGAGGAAGTCATTCAACCATAATATATATAATAATATAATAGTAAAAACAACAACACAATAATAATGATGATGCAAATAATACTACTAATCATTTCACTGATATAGAAGTGTTTTTGAAAATTTTTTGATTAAATTAAATATTATATATTGTATTTTTGTAAGTTAAATGTCAAATGCACAGATCCCCAGCTTCTTTAATGAGACTATTTGCTTATTTTTCTGTTATTGAACTGAATATTTTGGGGTTTCAACTTTTGGTCAAAAGAACAAAATATTTTTAAAAAATTTCATGTCTGCTGTTTTTTGGGAAATGTTAATGTGCATTTTTTTAGTGGAAATAGATTTATTTACTAACAGATTACAGGCCAACGATTAATCCACAGATCATCTGAGACAAAATAATTAATTGTTAGTTGCTGCACTGAATTGATTCTGATTCTGGTAGATTTAATTTTCTGTCGATTGTCAAATCAGCTGATAATGATCTAACAGTCCTGATGGTTCAGGTTCATCAGCAGCAGCTCTCAGCGTCCTGCTGAACCCGCTCAATGAATGTGTGCATGTGTGTGTGTGTGTGTGTGTGTGTGTGTGTGTGTGTGTGTGTGTGTGTGTGTGTGTGTGTGTGTGTGTGTGTGTGTGTTGACACTATATAGATGGATCTGCTCCGGCTGCTTTGGCCTTTTGGCTTAGTTACCGATAGTAATCAAATCAGTCCGGCCATTTGCATCGCCTGCTGCGTGTAATGATTCTGTCCTCATTCATGATTAATGAAGCTGGACCCCAGCACGGAGCTGGTTTAGTGTCTTATTGTGGACCCCAGCACGGAGCTGGTTTAGTGTCTTATTGTGGACCCCAGCACGGAGCTGGTTTAGTGTCTTATTGTGGACCCCAGCACGGAGCTGGTTTAGTGTCTTATTGTGGACCCCAGCATGGAGCTGGTTTAGTGTCTTATTGTGGACCCCAGCACGGAGCTGGTTTATTGTCTTATTGTGGACCCCAGCGTGGAGCTGGTTTAGTGTCTTATTGTGGACTCCAGCGTGGAGCTGGTTTAGTGTCTTGTTGTGGACTCCAGCGTGGAGCTGGTTTAGTGTCTTGTTGTGGACTCCAGCGTGGAGCTGGTTTAGTGTCTTGTTGTGGGTCCCAGGATGGAGCTGGTTTAGTGTCTTGTTGTGGACTCCAGCGTGGAGCTGATTTAGTGTCTTGTTGGGGGTCCAGGATAATGACTGAGCTGGTTTAAAAATTGTTGGGGGCCCTTTCTTTTCAACTGAATTTTTTTTTTTAAATTTCTGCACTGTTTTTTTGTAAATTGTGAATAGTCTAAAATTTGAAATTTACCATTTCTGAAAAAACATTGCTTTTTTCTTTGTAAATGTTATTTTAAATTTATTTAAATTTTAAATTTTTTTTTGTGTTTAAAAACTTTTGCTGTACTTTTTCCTAAATTGCTCATTGCCTTTTTTTTTTTGTAAAGTCCGTTTTTACAGGGTAAAAATTGACTGTGTGCTGATGAAGTCAGTCTGTCTGAAACTTTGAATACATTTACCAAAATATTTGATTAAATAAGGATCTGATTAAACATTTAAATAACATCTGACACACCCTTTTTTCACAAGAATTATTACATTTCAAAGCTTAAAAAAACAATGTACCATAGTTGTAGTTATAACTTTTTATGTCTCATTTTGCCACGTTTCACCTCCCTGTGCTGTGAAATCATCACATGACGTGTGTTGTGTCACCTGCGTTGTGTTTGGCCGCTCTAATGTCGACCTCATGCTCGTGTTTTTTTGGTCCACCTGCGTCCTCCTGTGTCCTCCTCTGTCCTCCTGCGTCCTCCTGTGTCCTCCTCTGTCCTCCTGCGTCCTCCTGTGTCCTCCTGTGTCCTCCTGCGTCCTCCTGTGTCCTCCTCTGTCCTCCTGCGTCCTCCTGCGTCCTCCTGTGTCCAGCTGTGTTCAGCTGCGTGCGTCTGCAGCTTCGTCTGTGCGGCGCAGAAACCCAAACCTGACCTGTTTTCGCCGATGAAAGACTCGGCTCCTGAATCCCAAACGCTCTCCTCACAGACGATTGGCTCCCGCGGGGGCAGAGGAGCAAACAGGTGATTGGTTGGAAGAGGAGAGGAGGAGGGAGTGATTGATTAGATGCCACGAAGGAAAGAGAGAAAGAGAGATTAGTTTGAATTCTCGTAGGAAAACGATGAAAAGAGAGCAGAGGAGGTTCAGGTCAAACACCTGCATCCCCGTGGAGAGACACGGACGCCAAAACAAAGACTTTAGAGCGCCGAGGGGAACGCCTACAGCAATGAAAGGCTCCACGTTATGTGGATGCTCGTATACTGTGAGGAAACGTTGAAACGAAAAGTCACTTTATAGAGCGATGAGACTAAAGACTCGCCAGCAGACACGGCGATAAAACTGCACACAAACAGGCGGCGCTCCCGTGACCTTGGCGGAGGAATGTGTGGCCCCCCTGCTTTGTATTCAGGGTCAGACGCCACACACCCGAGTCCTGTCTGTGTGTGTGTGTGTGTGTGTGTGTGTGTGTGTGTGTGTGTGTGTGTGTGTGTGTGTGAGAACCCAGCAGGTCTGGGTCAAAGATCACATCACAAAGACAACAGACTCTCTGCTGGTTAACACAGGAGTCCGTGTCGGCCCCGCCTCTCCACATGCGTGGTCCCCGGGGGCTGACGACAAGGTGCGTCAGCGAGAGGAGCTCCCCTGTGTCCTCGGGTTATTTTGTCTCTGATAAGAGCTCGGCTCAGGGACGCTGCTTTTGTTTTTCACCTGCTGCTCTTATCAGTGTTTAGAAAAGGCTGCTGTGACACCCGAGAACGTTTGGTTCCCAAATTTAGGGAACAAATCTCAAAACGTTCTCCTGGTTTTGAGCAGCAGGTCAGGTTGTCCTGTTTTTTTGCAGATGTTGAAGAATATTTGTGTCCCTGCTTCTTTTCTTTGTGATTCTTTTTCTCTCTTTGTGATGGACAAAGAGGCAGACAAAAAAAAACACCGCCACCAAAAGATCTCCAAAGGTAAACCCTCAGGGCCTGTTTAGGACATTTTACGCAATTGACATTCTTCCTGTTGTGATAACTGTGTGTGTGTTCATGCATATGTCCTAAATGTAGTCCAGATTGTGTATCTGAGTGTAATCAGTGAATTTGCAGCTCAGCTCCTACAATAAGTCTAAAATACACTGTGGAAACTAAATAGTTACATTCAGACTGTTCAGGTCCAAAAATGCTCCATTGAAACCCATTCAAACTGACATTTTTGATCCCACAGCCATCAGAGCAGAAAAACAGGACTTGTATTATTTCTGGGTGTCATTCTGGGCTTTTGACTCTGAATTTGTCATTTTGACTATTTTCCACCTGATGAGGTCATTTTGACCATATTTGGCATATGGAGGAAATACATGCTATTTCCACTAGGTGACCTGTCACAGTCAATGTAGCTGCTGATCACTGACATATCCCAGACTGTCAGCAGCTACACTCACACACTGACATATCCCAGACTGTCAGCAGCTACACTCACACACTGACATATCCCAGACTGGGATAAAAAAAAATCATCTAAAATCATAGTGGCATCGTTACAAAAACCTGGCATTTAATGGGTTAAAATTCTGAAAATTAATGAATATGTGATATCTATGATTAGGACTGATGTTGTTTAAAAAATAAACTCAATGAAAAAAACACTTTTCTCTGTTCAAAAATCCTATTAATGAAAGGACCTAAAAAATAAAATAAATACATTTAAAAAAAATAAATAAATAAAAATAAGGACCCTGTGGGACGTTACTGTTTGTGTTTTTAGTGTTTTTAATTGTGCATTAGTTTGACGATTTCGCCGCTGATTAATCACATTCCTGCCCCGCAGCCCTCAGGGCCTCTTAGGGTCTGTGGCCCCGGGTCCCAGCTCTCTTCTTGGGGCCCGTCAGCCGTCTGTCTTTAGCCTTAAGGGTTTTAACTCGTCCTCCTCCGGACGGGGACGAACACGCCGGCTGTTGTTTCTGTGGGAATGTTTACGCGCTCCTCCTTCCACTTGACATTTGTCGACCTTGGGAAGAATCGGAGCTTGTATTTTGGGTTTTTCGTGTGAAAGTTAATTGTCCGCGGGCTCGGCGGCCCAGTTGGCATCCTGAGCCGAAGCAGCATTGTGTAATAAAAAGGAACGATGCCCTTAATCATCGCCCTCTCTGCCGCTCCTGCTCTCATTCACCTCCTCTCTTTATCTCCCTCCTTCCACAGCAGCTCTCCATTTTTTCCTTTCTTCCTCGAGTCATTATTGGATCCTGGGACAGTTTTATGACATTTATTCTGCTCCGCACTTCTCTCTCTCCTTCGCTCATCATCCCTCTCTCTTTCCGTTAATTACCCTTCCAGTCTTATCTGTCGACACCCTTCAAACTTGCAGTTCCCTGTCATGAATCAAGTGCCCCCTCCTCCTCCTCCTCTTCCTCCTCCTCCTCCTCTTCCTCTTCCTCCTCCACCTCCTCTTCCTCCTCTTCCTCCTCCTCCTCCTCCTCCTCTTCCTCTTCCTCTTCCTCTTCCTCTTCCTCCTCCTCCTCCTCTTCCTCTTCCTCTTCCTCTTCCTCCTCCTCTTCCTCCTCCTCTTCCTCCACCCGTATCAGCCAAACAAATAACCAACCATCTCGCTCTCATTTAGCATCACAGAGAAAAACATCCAGAGCTTCACCTTCTTTCCTATTTTATGTTTGCAACTTAAAACAGGAAAACTATGCTGCGGCTGCGGCTGCGGCTGCGGCTGCGGCTGCGTGTTTTTTTGTACATATACTTGCCTGTTGGTGACGCGTGTTACTGGAGTTTACCTCTAGAGGGCACAGCAGAGAGCTCAGGCCGTATGCTGGGGGATGTAAACAGACACGCGACACCCGAGGTTACTGTCATGTTAATGCTGAAGGCTGCAGAGGCAACAGCCGCGACTCTGACGGTGGTACGTAAAAGCCTGTTTCACACGGCGCGCGTCAGCAGTGCGTGACGGCAGCCTCGCCGAAGTTCAGCGTGTTTCATGCGTGTGTTGTTCACACATGCAGCGTTGTTGCAACGTTGCCGCTGCGTCGCTGTCTGTTGCCATGAGTTCTGTATTTCAACATTAATAAGCACTAATTCCATTCATTTCTGAAGTCGTGCAGCTCCTGACAACACGGTCCTGCAAACTGAGACGCTGTCAGAGGCTTTTATTTTGAAAGACAAGCAGTGAAGTTGGAGTACAACAGACGTCTTTGTATTTCCTCTTCTCTGTGACAGATTTTAAACTGCAGTAAAAGGCGACGTAGAGTCAATACAATCATTAAAACACCATTTTCACTGTTTGTTTCTGCTGAAAAAACAAGCGTCACACGTAAAAATCGGCGAGCCCCCGTTTCTCTACGTGTGCTGCAGCTGACACGCAGCTGAGATTCGTCTGAAAAGCGCTGCTCAGACAGACGTGTGCACACTCTGACTTGTTAACACGGCCGCCGATATAAAATCAACAGGTCCGTGCCGTGTGAAATGGGCCTTAGGCCGCTAAACCCCGCCCGCCGGGACAATCAGGAGTACGTGTCTGTCTTGTGTTGCCACTGTGAGAGATTTAGGTTGAAAAGTACCAAAAAACTTTTAGGGTCCAAATTCAGCCAGTCAAAATCAAAAGTGTAAACAAACACGATGACACGATGATCATTAAAAAACCTTTAAAAAACCATGAAAAAACATTAACACAAAATAACCCCCCCCCCCCAAAACAAAAAAAGTTTGTTTATTACAAGAATCCCCATTAGCCGTTAATAATCCAATTATTTAAACACAGAAACAGATTCATGACAGAATTATGTCGAATCAGATTCGGCTCTGAACAATTATTCAACTATTTGTTTCTTTACTTCCATAAAAGTTTGAGATTTGGACAGCGAGTGTCGTAAATACAGTAAACAAACCAGAGTTAAAGCAGATTCACAGTTAAAAATCAGGCTGAAAACTGAACATCGTCTCCTTCGAGGGTCTTTGACTTTAAACCAAACACTGAACAAAAGACTTTTTAGGTGAACAAAATGTTCTAATTAACTTTTATGAACTGAAAACACACTGAAAACGAGTCAGCTGGGTATTAAAATGGAGTACGTTCACTGTATTTATTCAGAGTAAATTTGCCCTTTATGTTAAAATATGTCATATTTCACTCTCGGGGAAAATGTATAACGGCACAGATTCGAAATAAACTTTGAGGCGTCGAGCTGATGCGTCTCTCCAGGACAGCCTTTATCATCACACGCTCTGAAAATAAAAGTGTGTATTTATCTTTGTGGCATTTTGCTGATAGCTGAGTTTATAATAAGATTATAGTCAACGTGTCAGCAATCATGAATCACTATAATTGCAGGTGTTTTATAATGAAGCGCCGCAGATATGCAAATGTGTGTGAGGGTTCATTACAGAAGAATTACAGGCTGATGGAGCTGTTTGACTCCTGAGCGCAACGTGAGTTTCACTGATAAGTTCAGGATAAAAAAGCAAAAACAGTAAGAAAAAAGGATCAGATTTTCAGGCATTTCTGTGCACATTTTTCAGAGTCACTGTGCTGCCAGAGTGATCTGTAAAAGATATTTTTCTCGATATCATCTTAAAAATACTGAAAATGACAGAGCAGCAACGCAGAAGTCTATTTTATTTACTTTATCCAGTAAAATTAAAATTATTAAATATGAATAATAAAACTCCCAAACAGGAGCCGAGAGCGCTGAAACAGCGGCACTCAGGTGTCAGCAGCACTTACTGTCGCTGTTGGCCGTTTTCGGGGACACACCTGCTCAGTCGAGCTCCGGCAGCTCGACGCTCAGCGGCATAGCTGACAGAAACAGCGTTAATAACAGCCGCGGGGAGCTGCTGCAGCTTTGCCCGTTTCCTCGTCTAACAGCAGCGACGGCGTCTCGCTAACTTTCCCAGCCCTGATTTCTCGGCCCTGCGAGCGCATTTTAACTGGCAGCAGTTCGCTAACAAGCGCAGCTCACTCACAATTAACCCCAAATGCACAGTGACGTGCACAGTAACGTGCACAGTAACGTGCACAGCAGCCAGCAGCTGGAGCCACCTGTTTACTCTTTTCCTCCCAATGCTGGAAAAACACAGTCCAGACGAAATGCTGGAACTGAACATTTTTGCAAACCGTTGATATGTTACATTTGTGTGTTATTAAGCAGCTGACACACTGAAACTTTGCTTTTCTTCACGTGTTATCGAAGCTGTGGTTAACATGTAGTCATGTTTAGGCACAAAAACCACTCGGTTCTGCCGAGAAAAAGATCTTGTTTTGGCATGATTCCTGACAAATGACGGGGCAGTGTCTCTGTAAAAAATATTTAATTTTTTTGCATCAGTATTTCAGTAAAAGACTGCTTTCATCAGCACTACCTCTGGAAAAAGATGCATCAATGTTTCGGTGAAAAACAACCATTTTTCATGCTGCTTTCTCAGCAGGAAATGCAGCTATGTCTGTAAAATTTTCGTGTCTCTATCTCGACAGGAAACGCAATAAAGTCTCAGCAAGAAACACGCTTTTTGTGAAACTATCCCGACAGGAAACGCAGCGAAGTCTCTGTAGAAAACAGCCAATTTCACGTCACAATCACAGCAGGAAACAGAGATATCGCAGTTAAAAAAAATAACCATCTTCATGCAACTATCCCGACGGGAAATGCAAACATGTTTCAGTAAGAAACAACCTTTTTTCATGTCACAATCACAGCAGGAAACGCATCAGTGTCTCGGTAAAAAAACGACAACTTCTTGTGTCAAACTTTGTCAGTGCAGAAGAAGTGAAGTGAGCCGAACAGAGAAAAGTGTAAAGTTTTAATCAGAACTTCTTTCTAACAAAAAAACACTCTGTGAGAACAGTTGCTGATTATCCAGAGCGATGTTATCGTTTGTGTAAATTAAATTCTGTTCAACTCGAGCGCAGAAATGTAAGAGACGGATATCTCCGCACCAAAGCAAAGAAAAAAGGGTGTGTTTTTGAAATTGGATGAAGTGACCCTTTGACTCCGAGGAGCGTCTTTTTGTTCAGAGCTAAAAGCTCCAAACTGTCGTACAGGCAGACGAGACGGCGCAGCATCACCTCGTCTCTCTCGTCTCTGCCTCCCGTCACAAACATGCACGCCGCGTCGCCCGCTCTCAGACGAATATACACGCCGACACACACACTTACTCAACAAGGGCAACGCGGAGGAAGCAATTGGGTGTGGAAGAAGATAGTTTTTTTGTAATTATTTCCCCGTGCCGTGGTCGACATGGAAAATATTACCCACATGAACAGAAGCAATCAGTTTCCTCCTCAAGGTGTCGGATACACTTATTACGTCGCACCGAGGACGATTTGAAATGCATAATCCCTCTCCCACGCGCTTCCTCGTCTGCGTTTATTTAATAATTTCCCCCAATAACTGCATGAATATCATTAAAAATGTCACAGCGACGGCTTGTGAAGGAACACAGAAATCCCTGAGCAACCTGGAGTCTGACGTTTTTATTATTTGTTATTGGCGAGGAGACGAGCTGATTGACTGGCGGGTTGACGCCATGATTGAATAAAATGGGAAATGGAACGTGACGGAAATGCAAGGGCAGAAGCACGGGGGCTTTTTCTGCACTCAGAGCGCCACACTAACTTCTCTCAAATTTGTTTCTTTGCTTGTTTGTGAGCTCAGACGCCAGAAAGAAAAGTTTCTGCAAACCACAAAAAAGTTCTTTTACACGTTTCAAACATCATTCACTGTAAAACATCAAATAAAAGCTCAGTCCCGTTAATCAGCCCGCCGTGGCCACGCATTTTGACAAATAAAGGCTCTTTATTAGAAGCTCGGCCTGGTTACCATGGTTACCATTTTATAAAACCGTGTCGCAATTTTGCGTAATTTTTTTATACTTTTCCCAGATTTCTCGCTAACTTCTGACTCATTTCTTCTTTCGTTGCTCATTACCTTCTTCCCATGTTTATGAAAAAAAGCCAATTTGCGCAGGTTGCAAAGGGTTAAATTAATAATTTAATTGTATTTCCATCTTTACTGAGCAACAATACTCTGTGAAACATAAATAACTAACACAAATAACTGTTAATCGAAGTTTTATGGTATTTAAAGTTTTTAAGTGGCTAAATATAAGAGCGTCCTTAAAACATCATATATGAAGAATAGTGTCATTAAAATGAGTTTTTTTAAGCCAAAACATTTTTTTCTATCCATAACCGAGTTTTTGTCCCTAAACTAACAACGCCCTAACCACAGCATTGTTAAAACGTGAAAAAGTTAAATGTTTCAAAGTATCTGCAGCTTAAAAATATGCAAATGTAACAAATCTGTGGACCATAAAGACTTAAAAAAATTAGTGCTCGATAACACTTTGAATACCGGATCGCCTTTTAGAGGATTTAAACCTCTGAAATGTGAGTAAATTGATTTGTTTTCTTTCCAAAAACATGAAAAAGGGCAATCGGCAATTAGGAATGAAATGTCCTGTAAATTGCAAAAAAATAAAGTAAAAGGTGAGAAGAAAATAACCTGAAAATTAACCTAAAAAAATAGAGAATCATTTGAGAATGATGGAATAACCAGGGGAATTTCCAAGAAAGCAATATTTGATTATTTTAATAAAACCTTTAAAATTAGGTTACAGAAATATACCTCTATATTTATTTTATTTCTTTTTTAATTTTATTTTAGCACTTTTCCAGGTAATTTCTTTTTTTCTCTCTTTTTTAGCAAATTTATTAACATCTATTCACAGGTCACTTTCATTTAACTTTTTCTACTTCTTGTTTAATTGCTCTGCGCTTTTTTTCATGATTTTGGAAGAAATGAAGCCAGTTTGCTGTCGTCTCAAAGGCTGAAACTGGATTTGATGTTTCAGCGCTCGTGGCTCCTGTTTGGTAGTTTTGCACGCTCAGTTTTTCTGTTTGTCACAAAGTCATTAACAGACGGATAAATGATGTTTTATCTGTCATAAAACTCCAATAAGAGAAACCCAAACATGTATTAATGCTGCGGGACAGGAAGTGCTGTTTAAAAAAAGCTCCGTCAGCGTGTGGAAGTCTCCTGCCGGTGTTATATGGGTCATCTGCCACTTTGGAAAGCAATAATGAAGTGTAATAATGTACCACACCATTACGGCTAATTCTGTATTTAGTTCTGCTTTATTGCATCCTTTGTATTAAAGTCATCAATCATAAAGGGCCCGGCTCCTTCTGAAGGTTAGCTGCATGTGCCGGGGCACTCGGGACGCTTCCTGTCGTTTCTCGTTAACGCCGCCGACGTCTGCGGCGTGCGCGGGGAGAACCGGGTTTTGGTTGTGTGTGTGTGTGTGTGTGTATTGGCTGTGTGTGTGTGTGTGTGTGTGTGTGTGTGTGTGTGTGTGTGTGCAGCGCGCTGAAACTACATTTAAAATATAACAGTGCGCTGAGAGCTAAGTACCGTGCTCAGGGGCCCTCATCAGCAGCTTAATCAATATCATTATTGATCAGTATTATTAAGCCTTCACTGTTTGGCTGCAGCAGCAAACAGGAGCCACAGTGAACTCACTGCAGAAGCTAATAGAGAGTGCACTTTCCTCTCTGTTTATGTCGTTAGTGAGGACCGGCATGACTTTAGATTAAAGTCATTTATTGTTTTTATGTGATTTTCCCGTCAGTGGGAGGAAAAACAGCTTTTTCAACACGCTCTCATCCCACATCGTCACATGTTGCCACTTTGCATAAGACTTACGTGTCTACATATTACGCTGCAGGTATCCCTCTGCGTCTGCTGCTTATGGGATGCTTCATGATGTCGCTGCGATGATGTCAACACAAGCGCGTGTTTTGATGACGCTGCACGTGGTTATGTTTGCAGTAACGTCGTGTTTTCAGATGCTACACACGAACTAATCAGCTTTTATTCTGAGCATCGAACCGACCTTCACCAAAACCTTTTTTGTTATTGAGCTTCAGCAGGTTTTGCATTGATCGTCAATGTGAATGAAATATTTTTAGACGAATGACGCTGAATTTGGACGTCGGGATCATGCTGGAATCAGACTCAGAATAGATTTTATTGTCATTGTTCAAAGTACAACAGAACCTGAGTTGCATCTCTGCAAGAACCAACTAAAGAAAACACATAAGTTTTTATTTGCAGTATCTGCAAGGACAGGCAGCTTTATTAGTATTTTGAACAACTGGGCTTTTCAAAGTGCTTTCCTCCTAAAATCCTGGAAACGTCCTAAAATCCTGGAGTCCTGGGGCATGGGGCTGGTACATTTCTTGGGTTTTAGGACGCTTCTTGGATTTTAAGATGTTCCGCAGATTTTAAGACATTTCTCAAACTTTATGACATTTTTCTACTTTGGGACATTTCCAGAATTTTAGGACATGTCTAGGATTTTAGGGCGTTTTGAGGATTTTAGGATGTTTACACATTTTATGGACATTTTGAGGATTTTACAACATTTCATGGATTTTAGGAGGTTTTGAGGATTTTTTGACATCTGTGGGATTTTCGTACATTTTGGGATGTTTCTAGGATTTGAGTCCATTTGTAGGATTTCAAGATGTTTGTCAGATTTTAAGACATTTCTCAAACTTTATGACATTTCTTCTACTTTGGGACATTTCCAGGCTTTTAGGACGTGTCTCGGGTTTTAGGACGTGTCTCGGGTTTTAGGACGTGTCTCTGGTTTTAGGATGTTTTGAGGTTTTTAGGATGTTTACAGAATTTAAGGACATTTCTCAGATTTTAAGACATTTCTTGGATTTTTTAACATTTCTTGGATTTCAGGACATGTCTCAGGTTTTTGGACGTTTTTAAGATTTTAGACCGTTTTTAGGATTTAGGATATTCCTCAGGTTTTAGGACATTAGTGTCTTATCTGTGTCCTCTGTCGGGGGTGTGGGGGATCCTCCTCTGGCTCTTTTTTTGATCAACAATCTCTATTTTGATGCTGTTTTACGTCTCTGACACCTTATGGAGACTAAAAGCACGAAAACAATTCACAGCGGGAATCACTTTATTTTCATTGTGAATTAGAAATTGTTTGGGGGGCCACCGGGAACCATACAGGGGGCCAGATTTGGTTCGTGAGCTGTAATTTGCGTCCCACTGACCTATAGAGAGTCCTTCAAGTCCTTCAACACACGAACCCCGACAGACATCATACCAGCATCAATATGCTCAACGCGTCCACCGAAAGGCGAAACTCATGAATGCAAAAAATAACTGTCAGTGCAGATAATTAGCCCGTATAACCAATAAATTTAGGGCTGATTAGAAAATGACAGTGAATAACTCAGCAATTTAGCAGTGTGGCGGTGAAGCGTGCCCTCTGGCAACAAAACTCCGAACCATCTCCCGCTGATTGCCCTAAAATATTTTGCCCACGCAGCAGAGTTTCCCTCCCTGTGTGTTCTGACAAAAGGCAGAGTCGCGGAGCGGCACCGACTCGCCTGGCTGCCGGCGCTGGCTGTTTGGGGGGTTGAGAGGGGTTAAACTCACAAGCTACTTAAGTGCTGTCAAGGCACAAAATTGGACAGAGCACCGGGCTGAATAATTACAGAATAACAAGGGAAAGGGGGTCTTTGTTTGGCCAGGAGAGAAAAATAATTGATTTAGAAGAGGAGGGGCGGCACTGAATTTTTTCTTTTTTTTTTTTTTTATGCACCAAAGGACATGCAAGGTCTCCCGCAGTGGCACTTGACGTCCGAGGGAACTTCCAACCTACTAGAACGAAGAGCAGGGGGAGCTTGAAAAGATGTAATTAATTGGATCAGATTAAAATTAATGAAGTAATTAAGGAGCTGCCTGCCCTACTTCTTCTCGTCTGGAAGTGCAGAACGTACCTCTGGCAGCGGGAGCAGCGGCGCCGTGCAGAGGGAGAGCGAGAGGAGAGGAGCGACTTTGATTTAGAGGAGTGCAGGCGATGGTAATGAGGAGAGAGGGAAACACTAAAAATAAACAGCAGTCGGAAATGAAAGTGGTAATCTGCGGGACGCCACTTTCCAGTTGATTTGGTACGTCTCTGGCGGGGCGTGCTGGTCGCTGTGGTGTTTCCACACTTTTCTAAGCGCCGGTCTTTTCAGCCAAATTGGCCTCCGCCACGCTGACGACCGGCTTCTCTGTCTGTTAACTCTCCGCGAGCTGCCAAATCTGCAGCAAGCTGTCAGTGCACCAGAGCTGACAACAGGTGGACAACGCTTTTTAAAACAGCAGATGATTCAGATTCAGACAAGTCTGTTTATCCCAGACCAGCAATTCAGTTTCACATTAAACAGTAAAAAACACCATGTCAGAGGACACAGATTAACCCTTTCAAACCGAGGCTCATAGGTTTGATAGCATTCCAAAACATGGCGAGAAGGCAGTGAGCAGCTACACAAGATATTCCCCAAAAAATAGCAAGAAATTAATAAAAGTAATTACAAGAACATTCTCAGAAAATAAGCAAAAAATAAAAGTAAAAAACAAAAAATAGACCAAAAAATGTGCTAAAAAAGGGAAAAACATAAATATGTACTTTTTTTGGTAATATAGTTTTAAATATATAATTAGAATTTTAAATATAGTTTTCTTCCCTGTTTATTGATTTATTTTACATTTTTAAAACTAATTTTCAGGTCATTTTCTTGCCATCTTTCACTAATTTCTTGCAGTTTATGAACCCGAGCAAAAGCAGCAACACACGGCTCACCACGTAAGAGCCAGATATCCCAACATCACGTGTTTCAATACTGCCGAGAGAAAACCCAAATCAAAACAAGAATAAATAAATACATAAATGATGTTGTTCCCCAGGTTTAGCATGGTCACATGGGTCTGTCTGCATTTTAAAGTCTGATGGCGAGAAAACGCCGTCCAGAGGGCATTAAAGAGAATTCACAGGAAAGAACATGGTCAGATCGACCAATAATTGAACTTCTGGACCGCTCGATGTTTTACCCGTGTTACTTAAATACGACGGCGGTGACATGAGAGACTCATCCATATCGTGGATTACTTCAGATGTCTGTTTTTCAACCCCTTAATACCTCAATACCTCAAACGCTGTCAGTGTTTTCAGCGTACGAGTTTGACCTCAAAAGCCACCGTCCGCGTCCACAGACGACGTCACATGAGAACACGTTCGGACAGAAGCGGTGGCGTCGTTATCGTATGCCGTTGGACAGCGACTCTCATTCTGTTTTCTGCCGCTCTGACCGCCGTAAGCCTCCTGCAGACTGTGAGAGTTTTACAGTCTTAAAGGTTCGGTGCAGCCACACTGTGCGACAGGGATCCCGATAAACTTAACACTGTCGCGTCATTTCATGCTGCATTTCTGTTGGCTGCTTTGGGTCATAATCGCTGTCACACCGCAAGATTCTCATCCCGAATTTATGACTCTGTCAGATATTTATCCAAAGCCGTCTTTGATCGCACGACCGTGACGACGGCCGTCCTTTCACCCCTCTCACTGTGCGACGTAGGACCGCCATTTAGAGCCAGGACCAAAGATATCGGCGCGTTTCTGCCACAACGGTCATCTTTCGTCTGAGACAGCCCGAAATCTCACAGTGCGTACGGGGCTTTTTACTCCCGGGTTTCTCTCAGCAGCAGTTCCACCTCGTCGTTGGTCCAAGCAGCAAAATCCTTTACTTTATGCCGTCTGTAGTATTTCTTGTGGTGTTAAAGTTTCCTCTGTTTGACATCGTTCCCACGAATGAGCAGATCTCACAAAGACAAAAAAAAAACAAAGATTTACTAAACTGTATCCATCTGCAGCACAAAACGATAATTAACAGTCCTTCAACAATCTGAGTGTTGTTGATAAAGACATGACATGACACGCACAGCAACACGCGTTAGAGTTAACCAACCAGCACGACTGCAATTACACAACAGGAACACTTACAATTAAAGTACAAGTTACAATTATATCACCACAAAAACGGCACACCTGCAGGAAGACGGAGAGCGGGCCGGCGTGAGACGCTCTGTGTCTGCTGCCATCGTGAGACCACCCTGCTACAAATTTATTCAGAGGAAATCATCCGCACATCAAAGTCTGGACCAAATCTTATAATTGTGTTGTGCTGCTCTGAGGAGTCTCAGTGTGTCCCCGCAGAGACGGACGTGTCTCTGCTGACTCAGCTATTTATGTGACGTCAACAAAATACAAGAGAAGAAAGAATAAGAGAGGAGAGCAGTGTGTGTGTGTGTGTGTGTGTGTGTGTGTGTGTATAGATACATGGATATAAGCAACATTTTAGAAGAACTGACTCACTGTGGTGACTCTAATCTGGTGATTAAACTCAGGCAAACGTGCTTAATTTCTTTAAAAAAAAAAAAGGGAAAATGTTCATGAGCAACTTAAAAAGAAATGACCCAGAACTCGGCAAGAAATGAGAAATAAAATACAAGAAAATTACCTGAAAATTTACATGAGAAGAAAATTTAAATAAATAAATAAATAGATAAGTAAAATACATAAATAAAGGTAATAACTGGGAAAACTGCTTAAATTGTATTATTTTTTAGAAAAAATTAATATGCTGTAAATATTTTTCCCCACTTTTGAAACATTAATTTTCTGTTTCTCATTACTTGGCCTTCTTCCCGTGTTTCTGAAATAAATAGCTGTAATTTGCTGTGTGTGCAGAGGTTGAAATATCTCTGAAAGTCAGAGAGTCTGAAAAGTGATGATGGACCAGATTTTAAAGGGTTAAAGAGTAATAATAACCAGAGAGGCACAGCTGGACTTTAATCAGACTTTCCCTCCTCCCTCTTCTTTTCTGTCTTAAACTCTTCTCCGCTCTCCATTGATGTTCCCCCACAATGCTAATCCCTCTATGATCCTATTCACTTTGTCTTAAATTAACCCCCCCCCTTGTCTTTGTGTCCGTCCCCCCGTCCCCCCGTCTCCTCCCTGATTGTAATTCTACACCACTGTCTCATCTCCACTCACCATTTACATTTGTCTGATAATGACAGCGCATGTCCAGAGCGCCACATCAGGGCGACTTCGCTCTGCAAAAATTTAATAAAGAAATAAATAAAAAGACAGCGTGCGTGTGTCGGCGCGCGTGCGCGAGAGAATCTCAATTAATGGAAAGGAACGTGGGTATGGACAGGAAGAGCAAAATTGGGAATTAGTGGCTCTCAGTAGAGGAGTAGAAGCAAATCAGATTTTATGACCTCACGCGTATTAGAGCAGAGAAGATTAGCTGAGAGGGCCGGCGATGGAGAGACGGCGCGTGTGAGATGAATGCTCAAGAAGCTGCAATTTGTTTTATTTTTCTAATTTCCATTTCCTCCCCGAGGTATCGGGGGATGCACTTAATAACCTTTATTTATCGGGGGAAAGGCTTTTTGCTGAGCGTTATTGCCTCGTTTTTCCCACCATCCTATTTCACATTCCTGTACTTACATATATTACATCCACGCTATACTCGCATGTGCTCGCAGGCCGCAGCTGCTCGATGCAGCTGCAGCTTTCTGACACCGGCGGCTTTGTTTGATGACGTTTCTGCAGCAGCTTCTCGGCTTTTATATTTTCTCACAGTTTGTTTATCGAACACCATGGAGGCTTTTTCAAAATGATCATTAGAATTATCGGCTGCAGAAAACAGCGTTTTTATTGTATCTGTCGGTGGAGGTTTCGGTGAAAGTCGTCACTCTTCTGTTATGTCACACCTGTTTTCATCATCAGTGCATTATGACTTTTAACCCTTTGAAACCTGCACAGATTGACTTTATTTAGTTAAAAAAAAAATGTGATGAAAGCAATGAGCAGCTTAATTCCCCCAAATTAGTAAAAAAAGCACAAGAAAAATTACCTGAAAATTAACAAAAATAATCAAACAAAAACAACAAATAAAGAACAAAAAGCAAACTAATAAAACAACAAAAAAACACAACAGGGAAATGACCTGAAAAAACTGTTTGAAAATGTATTTTTCTTGTGTAAAATCACAAAAAAATCATTTTAATATATAATTATGACAATTAGAAATACAGAAATTTTCCCTAACTTAAATTAAATTTTCTCTGTGTGCAAAAGTTTAAATACTTATAAAAGACATCTAAAGGCAGCACAGGAAAAGTGACGTTGATCCAGATTTCAAAGGGTTAATAAAACATTTTTAAAAAATAGTCAAAATGTCAAATATTAAACCACTGTAAAAATCCATTTTACATTTCTGCAAACTAACACGACATAAAAACCATCAGGAGGTAACAAGTCTTTGCTGTGTTTCCTGCAGCTTTTTAGCCCCCAGTTTAGGTGATTTTTTTGGAGACTTGTTGCTGTTTTTCCGGCGAGGATAGTGTCATTAACAGTGGTCAGTAGTTTCTGTGACAGCGTTGGCGTTTCTTATGAGGATAGCGACAACAAAACCAGGTATTTTAAGCCAAAACATGATCCCGATTATTCACCGCTGAATACGAATCCCGCCGTCAGAAAAGACGATGTGTGCTCTCATCCGAGTCGTCACGTTTCAGCGGGACATGCATGTACAGTGTGTGTGTGTGTGTGTGTGTGTGTGTGTGTGTGTGTGTGTGTGTGTGTGTGTGGAGACAGAGTTGTTAAACAGTTGGGGAGTCAGAGTGAAGGGAAGTGTGTTCAGTTATAAAGAAAGCAGCAAGAAAAGGTGTTTGTTAGAGTGTAACAAGCATGTGTACGTGTGTGTGTGTGTACATGTACGTGTACGTGTGTGTGTGTGTGTGTGTGTACATGTGCGTGTGTGTGTGTGTACGTGTGTGTGTACGTGTGTGTGTGTGTGTGTGTGTGTGTGTGTGTGTGTGTGTGTGCATGTGTGTGTGCGCAGATAGTGTATACCTGCAGAGATATTCACTGTTCAGACAGTCTGCCTCCAGAGATAGAGGACATTACTCTTTAGCTGCAGCCCTCACTCTAATGCATGCACGCGCACACACACACACACACACACTTGGAGTGCAGTGCAAAATTACTAAGACCACTGTGTCCTTGTCACACAAGCCATCCTTAACACACACATGCACGCTTTGTAACCACAACATATAAACTGTCTCTGCAACTGCCTTTCTCTTTCTCTCTCTTTCGCACGCACGCACGCACGCACGCACGCGCGCACACACACACACACACACACACTCTGCCTGTTGGGCAGGGTCATAAAAAAAGTGCAAAGTCCTGGTTTTTAGCAAAGTGATGGTCTGAAAGTTTTGCAGGAACTTTCCACCGGGGTATATTTCAGACATTGTGCTGAATTCAGAGTAAACTGTATATTTCCAGAAGAGTTTCTTTTTTTCATGTTTTCTCTAAACAGCCAAGGTCAGAGCAGCGAGAGGAAATACTGCATCAAGCTTTTGGAGCGACCTCCTCTTTATGGGGCAAAGAGCGAGAAATTAACAATGGAGCAGATTTGTAAAATTTGCCTGGTTGAACTTTTCTTGACTTGTTGACAAAGATAAAAACGCACAGTGGACGTCTTATTTAAAGCTGCGGCCGAAGCTCAATTAAACAACATTTTAACATTTTAAAATAACCATTTTACACATCGCTAGATCACTAGGGCTGGGTATCGCTACTCAGAACAACTTAGTGCCAAATGAAACCTGCATTTGATCCTTGCTGCGCTGATGGTCTGATCCTGAACCGTCCGATCTCTTCGCCAGCTCAGCAGACTTTCTGTTCCAGCCGTTATCGCCCAAGTGAACCTGCCCGCTCTCACTCTGAACTCTCAACTGAAATGCGTCCCCTCCGTCAACGCTTTCGGCGCACAAGCATGACGCCAAAAGCCACCTTATGCATCCAAATGTAACGCAGCTGTACGGCGTCAGATGAGAACGCACTCAGACAGAACCGATGGCGTTTTTATGATATTACTGCACGTGGACGGCACTCAGGTGTCGCTACTTCAGAAGGCAGCCAGTCTGAACCGGTCGCATGAAATGCTGAAGGACAGCGTTAGATAATAACGTGATATAAGGAGCACGAGTGCGCTTACAGGGCAGGTTAGGGGTTAACGTGATTTTATGGACGCGAACTGCCATTAAAACCAAAGAAGAAGAAAAAGTACAACAGAGTCATATGACATTCTGCAAAGCATGAGTCAGTGTGGACGGAGGAAGAGACCGAGGTCTTCTTCACTCTGATACGAGACAAAGAAATAACGGCGATATTAGATCGGCTTTATTGAGCGGCTACAATACAGATAAACCCGTTAATGTTTTGGACATCTGTCGCCATGGTTACTGGAATATTATCATGAGAGGAAAGTCACGTAACATTGTTTTGCAAAAGTCTGTAATAAATGTTCAATACTTTTGGACATATACAGCTGCTCTGCTTCTTTGAGTTAGCTGCTAACTGTTGCTAGCTGCTTTTTAAATCTCCAGACGGGTCACACACAGCACGTCATCAACACATCACACCTGTCCCGTCCTGCCGGCTGCCTTTAACACAGATGTCAGTTTTATGTGTTACGTCCTCTGCTGCCGGCGAGACAGCTCTGTCCCCACACTCTGCGTTTATACCTTTTATAAAGAACGTCGATGCGGCTCAACAGCGAGAGTAAAACGGGCTCACGTGGACTCGGACCAGCTGTGGATGCAGTTTACACGCAGCAAACAGAAAATCTTTCACGTTCCGTTTGATCCCGCTGAGGTTAATTATGGTGCAAATGTGCATAAAAGCACATTGTAGCAGCTGGAACCTGCAAAAGGCACCGCTGAAGCACACGGCCATTTTTAAAAGTGAGAAACATTTAACTAGTAAAGTGATTTTTTTTCCTCTCCTTTTTTCCTCTTTTTTTCCTGTTCTGTCGGGAGCAGCGTCAGACATTTCTGACTCAGCAACAGTCACACATACTCCTGTACTCACAGTCAACTTCTAACTGTGCTCAAAATTTTAGCGATATTTTCTAAATTTCGATAAAACACAATGGCAAATATGACTGCGTTTCTTGCATTTTTTGCGAAAAAGGGAAGTTTTTTCTTAATTGGCATATTTTGTATTGGCAATTTCAATTTGCGCAATTTTTCGGGTGAATGGAGACCTGCCGTGTGTCAAAGCAAACAGTCTCCAGGAGAAAATGTTGGCTTTGTACGTGTCTGCAAGCCACAAACGTTACATTTGCATGTTTGATACGTATAATATCGGCTTTTCTTAAGAGACGTGGTGTATGACTTTGTCATCAGGAGGTAGATGGTGTGACACCTCAGAGAGACGCCAAGCTGCAGACTTTTAGGCACCAAATTTGGGTGTTCTTTTGGGACTTGCTCAAGGCTACTGTTTGAAATGTGGAGATTCGAATCATCGCTCAGAGACCCCTCAGTTGACTGAGATTCAAGTCAAGCGCTCCTGACTCTACTCTTTGATAGAGGCTGCAGCGGACGCGATGCAGCGGACACGATGCAGCGGCGCAGAGGAAGAGAGACTCTGCACTTTAAGGCTCTGAGTCAACATTATCTTCTCTCGTCTGCTTATGCTGCGTTCATGTGATGGCAGAGGGTTATATTTTCCAAGTCAGGAAGTCGTTCTTCAGACTTGGTTGTGGAGGCTACAAAGCTATGAAACCCCACACATCCCTCCTAACCTCCCCTTCAGGTCCAGACCTTAATTCAAAACAAAAAAAACAAAAACACTTTAATTGTAGTAACAATACAGTATATCAAAAACAATAAATCATAATATTATATATACTGTAAAAACTAAACTATGCCCTTTATGTAAAAGGGAATAAGTAAAATTATTGCAGGATATCAGAAACAATCATTTATAATAAAAACTTTAAAAAATAAAATAATTACATTTAAATAAAATTTCTGACTAAATCGGGGAATTTAGGTGAAACACCGGGACTAAGAAATTTGCAAACTTAAAATCAGCTGGACTTACTTTACATAACAGTAGGGAGACATGAGTAACACAGGACACTATGGTCTCTGTCTCCAAAAACATGAGAGATCCACCCTGTCCCGAGGCCTTTACATAGAGGTCAGTCTGCCGGAAAAGAACTTGTTCACCCATCGGCAATAAAAAATGATTGATACGTGTGCAAAGTTACATACAGTACCTTTAAAAAAATCTAAGTATCTCTTTATTATCATTATTAGAGTTTAGTTTTATGATGGTTTTAGATGACTTTTCCTTTGCTCCTCTGCTGGTTACCGTGGCGACAGCTGTTGATACTTTGGGCAAATCTGACAAGAGGCTCCACCAAAGTAAATTCAGTTTGGAGGACAGTATATTACCGTCCCTGAGGGAGTATTTTTTAATAAACTGTAAGTAATTGGTTCCCTCTGCGTCTGCTGGAACACCTGGGACCAGTTAGCACGCTGCAAACAAGGTGACTGGCATGTATTTAATGTCATACATGCAAAGCCACACATATGCACACGCATTAACATGTGACTGTGTGAGCAGCTGACACACACACACACACTCACACTCACACTCACATGCAGAGTCTGGGGAGGAAATGCATTCAGTTAACTGTGAAAAGCTTCCCACTGTGATTATTAATTACAATCTCCTTCCCTCGCCACCTGTGTGTGTGTGTGTGTGTGTGTGCGCGCGCATATGTGTGTGTGTGTGTGTGTGTGTGTGTGTGTGTGTGTGTGCGTCGAGGGGGGGTTCTGGGACTTTTCCAGCACATCCAGCTTGCATCCATGCAGTAAAGCACACGGCACAGCCTCCCTCTTTTTTCTCTGTCTTCTCTCCTCCCTCTCTCCATTCTTATCTCTCCCTCTCTCTCTTTCTCTCTCCCTTGCTCCCTCGCTCCGTATCATCTGTCTCATTTTTCGGCTCTTTTCTGTCACCCTCCATCTCTGACTGTAATGGCCCAACTTCTCACTACACTGCAGGGGATCGGCACCAGCAGACAGCATCGATAATTAAGAGTGTAAACGAGAAAAAAAAGACATTAAGCTGTGCTTTTTTTTTTTTTTTAAATGAGTATTTGGAGAGGAAAAAAAACTGAGGAAAAGAAAGTGGGGGATTATTTTTCTGCTATGGTGCACTTCACTTTTCCGCTCAACACCATATTGTATGATTTATCTGGGGGTTTTTTGGGGGGGTAGACCAGTTTTTATTTTTATTTTACTTTTGTGAGTATTGCACATGCAGGTAATTTGTTTCATGTTTTTGATTTTGTCCTTTAAATATTTTTTAAATCTGGGTGATGTCACAGTGTGCGGCCCACACACTGATTTGAACTGTTTTAACGGTATGAATGTGTCATTTTGGAAGTCTCTATCTTGTTTTTATGCCTCGGCAGCAGTGATAGTCGAAGGGATTATGTTTTTGGTCTGTCCAGCCGTACAAACGTATGTCCCAGTTCATGAACATGATCTCTCAAAAACGCTTTGAGGGATTTTCTAAATCTTCTTTTTTTTCTTACAGTGTTTGAACGCAGCACAAGAAAAGTTTTATCTTCTCGTCACACATGAAAAAAGCAAAACTGTACACTGAAATGAACTGCGACCTACTGACCAATCACATGGACAAGATACATACTAATAAATACTAATTATTTCATATTTATTCATTGGTATGTATCTATTGACGTGTATTTTGAAACATCTTATTCACGTGATTGGTCACATGACTGTTCACAAACATATTTAATACCTCATTTCCCCACAATTAGCAGGTACACGCAGGTTTAACACAGGTAAACCAGCTAAATGGCTGCATTTATATATGTATATATATATATATATATATATATATATATATATATATATATATATGCACTGTCACTGAATGTACCGCTGAAGAGTCAGAGTCAGTTATTTTGTCTCGTACATATTAAGCCCTCTTTTCAAACTCGGTGCAGATGTGTGTTTTAGCTGCTTAGGAGGAGAAGGACAGTAATTAGTGATGGCACATCATTGCAGCATTGGAGCTGAAATGACTGCGTTCACTCAGATGTTGCGTTCCCATCAATGCCGATCGGAGGCGGAGGCGATAAAAACTCATGTCTGCTGCAGAGTCGTTTGACCCGGGTGTGAATGCTGATGGTACACATTCCCACTGCATTAAAAATCCAGATGTTAGCAGGTGTTAGTGGGGTTTTTGTGGAGTGGGAATGAGGCTAAAGACGGCATCTTGTAGTGTCAGTCTAGTTTGATGAAGAGCTGTGTTGCTCGAAACGTCACTTTGGTGAATTACATGAGTTATAACTGGAGCCCTGCTGTGTGCCATTTTTTAACCTTTTTTCTGCTAATTTCTGTGTTGTTTAACTCTGCAGCAAAGGGCCGAAGTCGGAATCGAACTCCCGGCCGCTGTGACGGGGACACAGCCTCTGTAAACGGGGCGCCCGCTCTATCCACCGAGCCACCAGGCACCCCAAATGTTTAACTCTTAACACCACAGTGGAGCAGAGAAGAAATGATCAGAAAACCTGCCACGATCTCTGCAGGCCAGCAGCGGGCGGGTTTCTCTGCAGTCGTGGTTTGTCTGTTAAGTTCAGTTCAGTCGCAGCAGAGGCCGTTCAGTGGGAGTCGTGTTGGTCGCTCCTGTACTCACCTCCCTGTTTCATTCATGCGAGGGGTCGGGAATTATACAACCAAAATCAATCCATATGGCCTCATTCATTTTGTCGTCAGTGCTACTTAACGGGTTTTTATCGTAATAGGAACCCCGTTTAGCTTCATCACGGAGACTGATCTCTCCCCAGACTACACCCATTCAGAGCGAGCACCAAATCCCTCCAGCTGTCAGCACTCACTACCTATTAAAGCCGAGGTTACACGGAGGGCTGCGGGCTTTAAAGAGCAGTATTGGCTTCAGTCACAACGACTGGCGCTGATTTCTGGGGAGATTAAAGTCGAGCGTTGAGTCAGTTCCAGCGGGATGAGATGGAAGGAGCACGCTCAGGCCAGTAATTAGGCTGCTTTGTTCTGTGGAGGGAAAAAATAGAAGAGGCTTGTTTTATTTTCGATGAAAAGGCAGCGATGCTCCCCGTGGCCTCGTGGAGCTCGGCGATAAGAGTGTGAACCAAACTTGAGTTCAAACGTGCTGTATAGTGACGGTCTAAGTGTTGGATTAAAGCTTCCAACAAATGTCATAACTGACATTTCTCTGCTCCTCTGATGAGTCGCTCTTTATGCATGTGAGCGTAGGATCAGAGAGCGATCGTGAGGAGGGAGACTCTGTGCTGCGAGACGAGAGGCAACAGAGAAAGGAGGCCGAGGAGGCGACAGCAGGCGTGTTTCCGTTTCAGATTTGTGCAAAACTTAAGGCTCGTTTCACACAGCACTCGTCAGCAGTGCGTCAGCAGCGTCGAACACTGCTGTGTTACACGCCTGCGTGGCCTTGAATTGGAAATAATGACGGCTAGTGCGGTGGCTGCAATAGAAATGAAGCTGCTGATGTTTTGAACATCCATCGCCATGGTTACTGGGATGTTATCACCATAGGAGAAGTCTCACAGTCAGCTCTACGCGGTGTTTTATCCCCCTTTTTAAAAAAATCCCGCAAAAGTTTTGTGCAGATCTGTAACAGAAACCTGCCTTGCGTGAGGAGCTAAAAGCATGTAAATGATGTAAAACGGTGATTTGACCTCAGTGAAAACCTGTTTCGGGGGTCAGTACTTCTTCTCGGCTTTGTTTGTGTGTATTTTCCACCCCAGCAGTAAACAATGGCTCTACATGTGTGGTGCTTTGTCTGCGCTGACTTTAATATGCATGGAGCCCTTGAGAAGCCCTGTTAGCACGCATTACAATTAACCCCTCTCTGTTCCTTTCATACTGATCACTTGTCATTAATGTTCAATCTCTTCCTCTCGTCTCTTCTTATTTACTCCCCTCTGTGTCCGTCCATCTGCTCCTCTACATCTCTGCTTCCACCGTTCGTTTGTTTCTGCCTGGCATGAGGTCGGTGAGTGGTTCGTATACGAGCGTCACAATTAACAGTCGAGCCAAGCCGCCTGCATCACGCACGCGCATATCTACACACGGCGTCCGCCCCGAAGAGCTGACTGTGTGATTCGGAGCGGCCTCCGAGGAGCGCCTGTCTAACCGGGAGATGAGGGGGGGATCAGAAAAGAGTGCACGTCAAAGAAGAGTGAAAGGGAATGAAAGGATGAAGCAGAAAGCAAACAAAGGATGAGGAGGGGAGGAATGTAGCTGAAGAAAAGGAGGTGGAGACAGAGGAGAAAAAGAAATAAACTGCAGGGAGCAGAGGAGGAGAGTGAAAGGGGAGAGGGGGAGAGGGCAGAGAGAGGGGGAGACAACACAAAAGATGAAGAGAATAAACGGAGGGATGGAGGCAGCAGCTTAGAGATTAGCATGACTATTAACTGCTGTCTGACTGCAGCGCTCATTAAAGTCCACTGCAGAGACTCGCTCTGTCTGCCTGATCCACACTGTGTGTGTGTGTGTGTGTCTGTGTGTGTGTGTGTGTGTGTGTGTGTGTGTACATGTGCTTGTATTTTGGCATTTGTGCACACTTACATGTCCCTGTGTATATCACATGCATGTATCCGGTGAGTCATTCACGCCGTGCGGCAGGATGTTCGGAGGTGGGAGGGTTTCAAAGTGTTAATCCTTTAAAACCTCAACATCAGTTTTCGTGCGTCGTGCTCAGACTCCTTTCACAAGCATTCAAACCTGTGAAACCCAAGAAAATCCGAAGATGGCAATGAGCATGTTGGCATAAGATGCCCCACAAAGACGTATATTTAGTTTACAGAAGTTTACAGAAAACTTTTTATAATTAGTTTAATATATTTAAATTATTTTACAAAAATAACTTTATGTATGTGTACATTAGTACTTTTCAGGTCATTTCTCTATTTTTATTTAACTTTTTTTAAGGAGAGATAAAAGTTTTTTAAAAGAGCAGGGTTAGGGTTAGGGCTAGGTTTTCCAGAAAACATTTTTATAATCAGAACTGTATATTCAAAATGATTCAACACAAATAAGTATGTATATATTAACACTTTTTTAAGATCATTTTGTGTTTTTATTTTGTCTGTCTTATTTTGAGTTGTTGAGTTTGAGTTTTTTTGAGTTGTTGAAGTTGATCATCGCGTTCTCTCCGTGTTTTTGAAGCAGTCACGACAGTTTGCTCAGGTTTCAAACGGTTAAATACGTGTTTAGAAGCAGACGCGGGACGGAAGGTGACACCAGGTGCCAACAGGACGAGCTTCCAGGCCGGTCACTGCAGTCATGGGTGCAGTATGGGTGGTGTGTGTGTGTGTGTGTGTGTGTGTGGTGTGTGTGTGTGTGTGTGTGTGTGTGTGTGTGTGTGTGTGTGTGTGTGTGTGTGTGTGTGTGTGTCGCCTTTTAACTCCTCTGAAACTCTTCACTCGTACATTTTGTTGACGTTGGCTTCGAGTACTTTATCAGAATACATGTTCGGTACACAGCAGTTCGTTTTTTCAGTGTTCAGTTAATGTATTTATTTGAAATGTTATTTAACCCTTTAGGGCCTGCTTTAATGTTGCTTTGGAGAACTGTGTTCTCTTTGTGTTGAAAACAGCATTTCAGCCTGACGTCGTTCAACAGTGAATCACGTGGACACGACAGCTTCCGTTCAGCCGCGTTTTCAGCTGACCGTTCGTGTTACACGCTAATGAGGCAGGTGCTGTTCAGCCGTCCGTCAGGTGATTCTGTTCTTGTCTGACAACGTCCATGGACATATGATGCAAAACATAAACACGCCAAAAATGCCTTGTGGCGTGTTTTACACGATCGGAATGAGGGTTGGGAACAGGCAGGAGGAATACTTTTGAGAGGAGGAAGATTTTTTTTCATTATGCACGTCGAGAAAAAAGTCGAAATGACGAGAATAATGTTGAATGATAATGTCGAGAAAGAATTTGAAATGTTGAGAAAAAAGTCGAAATGACGAGAATAATGTGATCTAATAAAATAAGAATAAAGTCAACCTTTTGAGACTCACAAACAGAGCATGTGACCTCTTTTACAAAATGCCTGCTATAGATGAACGGGTGAAATTTTACTTCAAAATCGGTTTTAATGACAAATAAATAGTTTCTCTGTCAGCTCACAGACACAGTGTAGTTATCTGTATAAGACACTCACCGAAAACTGCTCGGGTATCCATGCGTACTTATTATATGTCAAAGATGCGAGTGTGTAAATTGGGTTTTTTTGCCCTCTAGTGGCCAAAAATCTTGGCAGTAAATGATAACGTTGGCGCCATGTTTGAGCAGTCTGAGCGCTCATAAATGTTCTGCTCGTTATCTCCATCTGCTCTCTGCTGCCGACTCACACCGTCTGCCCTCTACTCAACGTTCAGTCAGTACTTTATTCAGGTTCACAAAACAGAAAACACACCTTTATGTGTATCAGCGTACCAACCTGCGTGTCCATTAAGTGCATTATATTATGAAGTGTATGTGTGTGTGTGTTTTACGTCCTGTTATACAGTGCACTGTGTGTGTTAGTCCACAGTGTGACTTGCTCACACACTGTTACTGTAGTTCTAATAATACGAGCCTTCCTGCTGCTGCTCCGGCAGCCAGCCAGGCGACATATTCGGGCAGGGCCGAGCAGCTCCTGACTGGCAGATAGACAGCTGCCGGCTGTATAGGTCAGGTTACGGATGAGCAGGACGACATAAGAGATGTAAAAATAAACAGGGAGGGAGGCGGCGGCGAGAGGGAGAGTAACAAAGAGAGAGGCAGGGGGAGCGAGGCTGGTGTGGAAGTGAGCTGATAAGGCGAGAGAGACAGAGGCCGAGACAAACTGAGCGCAGCGATAGAGGGAGACACAGGAAGGAGGTACCTTGAAGAAACAAAGGGCCGCGGCGACGCCGACCACGAGAGAGACCGACAGAGAAAATAAGTTTGGCTGTTTTGCACTTTGTCCACAGAGCCTTATCAGCTCCACCAGTGTGTGTGTGTGTGTGTGTGTGTGTGTGTGTGTGTGTGTGTGGTTTTTTTTTTTTTCACGGCCACTTTGTCAGGCAGAGCTGTTCCTCTGAAGAAGTCAGTGTTTTCTATGAACCGTGTCTCAAATTTGGGCATCACTGGGTTCAGTAACCGTCTCAGTCAAATCACAAATACTCAATGGATCCCGAATGGTGACTGTGCTTCGTTACAGTTGCTCTGATGTAAAGTACAGAGGAATAAAGAAAGTGGAAATAAGATGTAAAAAAAAATAAGCATTACATAAAAATATTGAATAAAAAATGAAAAAAATCAAATATAAAGTATACAATAAAATATAATAAAATATGTGCATTATTAAAAATTTTAAATAAAAAGTATACATTGAAATAAATATTTGCATCAGTAAAAATATAGAATAAATTTTTAAGAAATAAGATATGTTCATTAGTAAAATGGTAACATTAAGTTTAAAAAAAATACATGCATTAGTAAAAATACAAAAAATTGTTCATTATGGTTCAATTTCACAACAGTATGTTAAATATTTTTTCCCAGTATATATGAAATATACTGGGAATGAAAAGTGTAAAAATAAAGAAATGTTTTTTTAAATGCTGTAAGCTACTCTACAATGTACAAACTAGTGTGCAAAGTTCAAAAATATTTTTAAAAAACCATGCACATTATGTTAAAATTTACAAGAATAAGAAGATATATACATTATGTGCATCATATGTTAGATACATTCAAGAGTGGTGAAAATAACGATACTTAAGGGTTTTTTTTTTGTTCTTTTTACATTTTGTAATTTTTGGGTCAATTCTTTGAAGTTGTTCATTTCCTTTTTCCCGTGTTTTTGAAATAAATCAAGCCAGTTTGCTAAAGTTTCAAAGGGTTAAATAATGCCCAGCTGTCTCCACATAGAGACATTTTATTTGCCAAACTTGGAGCCATCAGCTGGTACGTCCAGGCACGCAGACCCTCAGGGCTGAGATAATGCAGGCAGTGTGTGTATGTGTGTGTGTGTTCCTGTTCATGTGTGTAGCGTCTGTATGCGTGTGTGTGTGTGTGTGTGGGGGGGGGGGGGGTTGTGTCAACATCTGCAGGTATGCTGGGAATGTTTACATTGATATACCGCAGCGCATGTAGCAATTTACAGGAAGAAACCCACATTTATAAAGCTGCTGAACCTTGTCGGAGTGCGCTGTCGTGTCACCCACAGCACAGAGAGGAGACTCTCAGAGGAGAAATTAAACAGACAGAAGAAAAAAAACATTGTAAAAATCAGTACTGTACTCCCACTCGGGGAAGAGACTCCCAAAATATTGTCAGTGCTATCGGTGAACTGTCTGATGAGCTCTGTGGGATAATCCAGTGCTGCCAGCATGATCCACAGAAAAGTTAGCATTCCACCTGTCAGAAAGCATTCACACACAAACTCGGCATCGACTCTCAGACCTCGCGTCTCCTTCAGGTGCTGCCAGCTCAGGAGAGTCTGCCAATATTCACCCAGCTCTTTAAACGGGTCTTGTCTGTTGCCTCTTCACTGTTTTTTCTCAGTCTGCCTTCATGTTGCAGCTCTGACTTTACTCTGCAGCAGCCGTGTGAGTCGACTGAGTCTCATTACAGAAGACTCTCGATCCCTCGCAGCCCTGTCAGTACGTTTACATGATGTTAGAAAAAGTCAAATCATTTTGTCAGTCCAACTAAAACCAGACTTACATGTAAACATGATAGTTTGACTTATCAGATTAAACTGAATTTCTCAAAGTCGCACTAACATGCCCAGATAATTTGATTGGAAGTCGAGCTATTGTATGTAGAAGGCAGATTTATCACTCATTTTTTAAACAAAGTTTAAAAGAAGACATTTGTCTTTGAATCTGCTTCATCTGTGGAGTTAAAGGATGAGTTGATTAAAATCAGCAGGTGCTATGAAAATTCAGTCCGGTTGCTGTTAGTGGCTTCATTCAATTCCTGCAGTGCATTTTTTGAATTTGCATCAGAGTCTTGTGTCCTGTCGGCTCTGAACAAGGCTCGCTCATCCAGTGCAACAGCTTGATTCAGGATGTTAGGGGTTAACCATGTCTCTGTGAGATGTGTGCAGAGCAGTCTCTGATTCGTTGCTGAGTGAGCCTTAATCGCATCTCATCCACTTTATTCTCCTGCGAGCGGACATTAGCCGGAAGAAGGCTTGGTAGAGGAACAGCTCTCGGTCAGTCGGGTCAGCCTCACCCTGATGCCGGCTCTCCTCCCTCTCTTTGTGTTTCGGTTTCGTTTCTCCCCTCTGGTCTGACTGGCCGCTCGGCGTATCCTGTTGATGGGGATCCTCTCACAGTCTGCTGCATTCAGTCCAAAACCCACACAACTTTTCCCGATGCTGATAAGTGCTTCTTTGTTGTAGAAAAGTCGTGCTTCAGCAGAAGGCGCCATGGTGTTAAAAAATAGCAAAATATAAGATCATATAAAATATAATTCAGTAAATGAATCCTCCTCTGCTGCTTGTATACTGGGACAAAGACAGGAGTCTCATTAACAACCATTTAGCATAGTTACTGGCACACCACATTCATTTGATTAAGTGATTTCAACTCAAACTGTGGTCATTTCTCTCAGCTGAATCAGGTCGTCTTATTGACTAAACCTAAAGTCAGTTCAGTCAGGAGTATTTGTCAAGAAAAACACTTCTTTGCAGTTATTTATATTTAGCTTTATTTGTAGTTATAAATATTTATACGTTATGCAGTTATTGATATTTGGCAGCATGGCTCTGTTCTGGGGTCTCCCTGCCCTTCCATGTGCTTACATCGAAAACATTAAGCAGGAACAGCACATGTTCCTGCCCTTCCTGTGTATACAAGGAAAGCCTGAGGCAGCGAGAGAAGCAGTAAAAACAGAAGAGAGCAGGCGTCAATAACAAATACGACACTGATTTAATCAGAACAGCATAAAGGATGAGCAGGGTGGAGTAGGGATGCAAAAGCGGCTTGCAGAGGGAGCCTGTCAACAGCTGATAAGGGGGCGACTGTGTCCGACCATTTCTGTAACTTTCACAGACCCGACACACCCACTTCACGCTGTGATTGGTCAGCTGTGTGTAGGTGAAGTCGGAGTCAGGATCTTTAAATTTCTGTCAAAACACTGTGCAAAACACAACTTCAAAGAGAGAAATGCTCTGAAGTGTGCACCGTTATGTCCACGTTTAAACAAAAATGCATTTGGAGAAAAAAACAACAACATGAATCATAATGAAGCACATATTTATACAAAAATCAAGCAACCAAAGAGCAGCTTTCAGTTTAGGAACTGATGGATGCTTTCTGGCGATGAAACTGAACCCACAACCTCGAATCAGGAAGCAACTTTCAAAACAAGAATAATCATTTTCTGCCTCATCCCATTCGAGAAGCACCACAGAAGAGTGGTGGGCGATGGCTTTAACCCGACGGCACTCGGCATCAATCTGAATCAAAGGAGGCGAAGTTGTGGGCAGTCGGCTCTGTCTGTTTCTGCTGCTGCTCCATTCTGCGCTGCCAGATTGGATGGGGGGGAAAGATGGTAGAAACAGCAGATAATTGGAGAGTGGATGAAAGGGAGAGGCATGCAGCGGGAAGGAGGGAGACGCAGATAAAGACAGACAGAGCGGCCGAGAGGTTGAGATGAAATGAGCGAAAAAGTGAAGGGGGTATTGAGGGGTTAGCGAGGAAAAAAAAAGCAAGACAAAGAGAGAGTGTAGAGACAGAGAGAGAGTAACAGAGAGGAGCAGATGTGTTAGAAAGAGAGGAGACGAGGAGAGACGCTGACATGAATGCACGCTGGTTTCCATAGAGTGCCGTCGGTATGTATGTATGTTGTATATATATATATATATATATATATATATATATATATATATATATATATATATATATATATATATATATATATATATATATATATATACATACGTATATACATATATATATAAGAACAGAGGGCGATGTGCAGGCATAATACATGTTAGGCGACAGCGTCTGTATGATGAAGTTGATCCAAAGTGAAGAAATGTGGTTCTTTGACCCCCAAAAAACACAGATTAAACAAAAAAAACACAATATTCCCCATAAATTTAAACTGAGAATAAATGCCTTTTTTTCTCTCACAAATGTGTGTATTCTTTTCTCATAAATGTGTAAAATTAATATTGGAAATTCATATTTTTTTTCTTTGCATATTGCCCTCCTTGTTTGTTTTTTTTGTTTGTTTTTTTCGTCTAAAGTGGTCCTGATACGCCGTCGTAAACTCTGAAGTCCAGTCATTTAAAATAAAGACTTTTTGCATTGACAAACTTTCCCTTAAAGATTATTTTCTGGCTACAAAACATGTTGAAGAAACTTTTATTCTGCTGAACCCGTCTGTTCCTTTTTTTAAATGATGAGACTGAAATATTTCGTTCTTTCTTTTCAAGATGAGACAAATTTGGAATGAAAGATTGATCAGAAGCTGATGATGTATTTATAAATATTGGCTCTTATGAAGTATTTTCTCCTTGTTTTTGTTTTTCAGACCCCTGCCTGGCTGCCATATGCCACACACTGAACAGGTTAGCAGTTGTCACTCTCATGTGTCCACACTTTGAGGTGATCTTATCGTGTTCAACCCTTTAGGGCCCACTTTAACATTACACACACTCGTAACGCTCAGCACACAAAATGCACTTTTCTGAATCAAGCTTTAAAAATATCATACATTGATATTATTTTCTACTTTTCTACTACCACCATCAATCCTAACAACAGATATCAAATATTTATTGATTTTTAGAATTTTTAACCCTTAAAGTGCCAGTTTTTGTCATGATGCCACTATGTTTTTAGATTTTAAAAAAAGCACAAAAATTGAATTATTTTTAATATACTTAATGCAAAGTATTTTTTTTTATTATAGCAGCCTGGTATATGTCAATAATTAGCAGCAGCATTGATTTTTATTTAAAAAAATGTGCAGTGTCAAATACTCATATTGCTCTGCACATAAAATGCACAAAATCAGGCTTTAGAAATTGTACATTAATATGATTTTCTACTTTCATTGAGTTATTTTTAAAACATCATTTCTAATCATAAATATCAAATATTGATCCATTTTCAGAATTAACCCTTTAAATACCAGATTTTTGTCATTGTGCAGTCTGTGTTTTTAGATGGAAAAAAAAAACAAAAACACAAAAAAAGAATACTTTTCTACATACTCCATGCTAAGCAGATTGTAGCTGCTGACAGTCTGGGATATGTCAGTGATCAGCAGCTACATTGATTGTGACAGGTCACCTAGTGGAAATAGCATGTATTTCCTCCATATGCCAAATATGGTCAAAATGACCTCTTCAGGTGGAAAATGGTCAAAATGACAAATTTTTTGACCTGAACAGTCTGAATGTGACTATTTAGTTTCCACAGTGTATTTTAGACTTATTGTAGGAGCTGAGCTGCAAATTCACTGATTACACTCAAATACACAATCTGGACTACATTTAGGACACATGCATCAACACACACACAGTTATCACAACAGGAAGAAGAATGAAAAGCGCCTAAAATGCACTGAACAATCCTTAAGGGTTAACAATATGATTCCAGTAACTTGGTGCAGACAGTTATTGATTTTTGATAGATTCCTTAAAAAAATTCAAAGAAATTTGGTGGTAATGTGAGATTGCTGAATGTCTTTTCTCAGGAGGAGCTTTTCTTCCACGAAACGTTTCAGAGAAACCAGCGTCATGACGGCAGCATCACGTCTGCAGGCTTGAACTCGGCGCCGCACCTGAAGGTGAGCAGAGCTGAGCTCGTATGTTCACACATCTATTTCAGAACAGAGACGTAGGAGAGGGAGCAGAGGGCAGAGGTTACAGACAGAAACTCATTTATTAAGATGTTTCGAATCATTGCAGCTATTCAAAAAATGTAATGTATTACTCATTACTCTTTACTTATTTTAAAAACTAATAATATTGCTACACCTATTACTCCATGTAATACTCATTATGTAACCTTTCACTTTACACTCCACAAAACTGAGAATTGCATCCTTAAAATTCAGACTTTGCATGTGCTCTCCTGCATAAGATAAGATAAGATAAGATATTCCTGTATTGGTGCCACGGTGCGGAAAATTTGCATCATTACAGCAGCAGAAGGGACAAACAAGAAGCATAAAAAAAAGTGTGCTTTGCTGAAAAAAAAACAACAACCCATGAATCATAAGCATACAGTTAAAATAAAGAAATAGCAAATGAAAAAGGTCAACAAACAATGAGCAATAAAACATGTAAACAGTGAAAAACACAGCAGCGTAATAAAGTATGAATGTTTGGGTGATCTCTGGTAAACTGAGGCTGCAGAGTTTGCATATCTTTCATTTTATTGTGTTTTGTTTTGGGTGTATGGTTATGGGATGTATTGGTATGTGTTGCCTGTGAATGATATTTTGCCAAACATCTGTCTGAAAAACAAAGAGTCAAACATGGAAACGTTCAGCATTTTGTCCAGCACAAATCCAAACACAAGCATCAGTAGTTTTTTGTCCCTCGTAGCAGCTGTCCAACAATAAAATCCAGTTTTGGTGGTTTAGTCAGAGTCGGGCTGCAGCCGAGGAGGGCTCACCTTCGGTGCAGTGTATTTCCTGGAGCTTCATGTTTTTGTGCTGTCGGTCTTTGTCAGTGTTTGAAGAGGTCTGAAGTTGTTTCTGCAGTGCAAAGAGTGTGAGCAACACTACCTGGAGCAACGATGAGCTTGTCTGTTTTTTTCTCTCGCAGAACCAAAGTCATGGAAATATTTCGAGTAGTGCACGACATATTTTCGCTTCACTTAATGAAGTCAAAAGAGTCGAGATCAGCCGGCTGCAGACTCACAGAACTGTGTTAGCACAATAAGACCTCCGTTTGTGTGCCAAAATATATTCAAATGATGATCGCTGAAGTATTAAGTTGTAAACCTCAAAGAGAATAAAAGAAAAACAAATCATGTCAGTTAATTTGGCCAATAAATGCATTTCTTGAATTATATAAATCATGTCAGGTACATCAATCAATCTATGTCTTTTAAAAAATGACACAATTTCAGTCCACTACTTACACACACCATATTTAATTTAATCAGTATCATGCTGTGCCACATATTTATTAATATTAATCAATGAGCAACTTAAAGAAAAATGACCAAAAAGATAGCAAGAAATTAATTAAAAGTATAAGAAAATCACCTGGAAATTAGCACCAAAAAAACAACAAACAAACAAAAAAAAAATGGGAAATTAAAAAAAAAAAAAGAATATGACCTGAAATTAGTGCTTGAAATTATTTTTAATAATTGTGTAAAATAATTTTAAATATATAATTATAATAATTAAAAATAATATTTTCTTCCCTTTTAAAAAAAATAAATAAATATATCTACTGATATATGTGCAGGACATTTCTTACCAAGTTGCTCTTTGACTTTTTTCCCATATTTGGGAAGAAAATTAAACCAAGTAGCTGAGAGTTCAAAGGTTAAAATACTGCAGCACAAGAAAAGAGATCCAGGTTTCGAAGGGTTAAGGAGCAAATCTGCATTGAGTGTTAAAAGATATTTATTTTGTTTCTGTTTACCTGAAATAACTGCCAACATTTTGGACGTGAAGCGCAGCGAGTTTTTGAGACTAAATCTTAAAGAATGAACAAACTTTTAAGCTCCATCAGTCACACTTCAGAAAAATTCAAACACTTGTTTGTTTTTTTCCTTTTGCTCTAAATAAAATAGGACGTAATGAAAGCGTGAGCGGGCAGATGGGTGTGGGAGGGAAAACAGGGAGGTGCTGAGGGGGAGGGGAGTGAGGGAGGAGGTAAACATAATGACCACTGATGTTTGTTGCTTACACGACTCGAAAAAGGGTCCGCGCCATTTCCATCTCTGCTGGGCCGCGGCAAGTATGCTAATGCGTCTTCTGCCTCCCTGCCGAGGCTTGAGAATGCAAATACGACGGGAGCAGCATATGTTCGCATTTAAATACGGATGACTAATGAGCCTGAGGAGCTAATCACCGCGGCACGAGGGCAGGAAGTCCACAAAAAGCTGAACTCGTGACCTCTGGCTCTCCGGCAGGCATGTAAGCGCAGGTAGCTTCGAGTGACGGAGCCGCTGACCTTTTGCTCCGCCGCCACCTACATACAGCGCCTCGCTAAAGTTACCGACAGTGTTCGTTTCTCTGTCAGTGTGTGTGTGTGTGTGTGTGTGTGTGTGTGTGTGTGTGTTCCTCAGTTAGTCCACTTAGCTCCCAGACACAGATTCCCAAAAATAAAGTCCTCTTCAGAGCGCAGTGGTCTCTCAAGCGTCCTGATCAAAGTGTGAGTGTTTCTGATACTCAAAAAAAACCCAACACCAAAATGATGTTGTGCACGCAGGTTTTTCTAAAAAAAATCCGCTCAATATAAGCCAGTGACTGTTTTCCCACTGCCACTGAACTCACCGCTGGACAGCGAGTCTGCCTTTCTGTCAGCTGGTGTGTGTGCGTGTTTTGTTTGTGTGTCCATGTGACGTCACGGACAGGCAGGAGAACAGGTATGCAGCAGGATCGGAGGTCTTTGAACACTTTTCAGTGGTTTCTTCTCAGTTTTATCTCTAACTTAAGTCAACAAACTCGGTGCAGATGTGTTTGAATCTGTGTTTTAGGAGGACACGGACAGTAGTTAGTGACGGCGCATCATTGCATCTCAGCGGTTCAAGAGCTGAAATTACCGCGTTCACCTGGGTGTTGCGTTCCCATCAAAGCTGATTGGAGCCGGAGACGATAAAAACCCAAAAAACCTGTGTCTGCTGCAGAGTCATGTGACCCGGGTGTGAATGCCGATCATTCTCTTTGCATTAAAAAGCCAGATGTGAGCAGATGTTAGCAGATGTTAGCAGATGTTAGCTGGGTTTTTTGTGCAGAGGGAATGAGGCTTGAGAGAGAAAAACGAGACAGAAGACTCCGCTTTCATGGCGGCATTATGACGGTTTGCAGTTTACTCGACTTTTCTTGAAAATATTCTTAATTATTTAAAAAAATATATTTTAAAATATTTACTTCAAATATTATGCATTAATATGATTTTCTACTTTATTTGAGTGTATTATTTTAAACTAACATCAGTCTTTATCATAAATATAAAAATATTCATTAATTGCCAGATTTTTAACCCTTTAAATGCCAGGTTTTTGTCATGATGCCACTGTTTCTTAGATTTTTTTCCTATTGTCTGTTACCTGCCAGAGGACTACAGATATAAATTGGCAGTCCTGCTAGCTCTGGCATGTTTACATTTGTATTTTATACTGATGTTCATTAAGTACTTTATTATTATTATTATTATTTTTATTATCATTATTTTGGGCTATTAATTAAAAAATCTATATATTGGCATACAACAACAAAAACTGAAAAACAAAAATGAAAAAAACAACCCCCCCACAAAACTGTTATTTATTCTAGATGATTGTTTTTTAAATCAAAGCCACGGGGAGCCGATAAAAGCTGCAGGTTTCCTCGCAGTCGTCCAGTGTTACGTACAGTGAGCAAAAACTGCCGTAAACACATGAATCAGCACCAGAGTATAAAATATGTAAAATATGTAAAATATCGAACTGGGAGATAAGGATAACATCCCAGCACTACTCCACATATACTGTGTGTGTGTGTGTGTGTGTGTGTGTGTGTGTGTGTGTGAGCACGTCTTCCTCACTGTGTCCTGACTGCTATCTTTCGCTGCCGGATGCCGAGTCATGAATCAGCTGCTCAGGATGATGTATGTGGGTTAAATCCACAGTGTCCATTTGTCACGTCTTCAGCAGAAATCGATGTCTCCGCGCTCTGACTCGTATTCTCGGGTTGTGGAACGCAGAAAAAAGTCAGGTGGGCAAAGCTCCGAGACGCCGTCTACAATATGAAGACAAAAGAGAAAAAGCACGGCGGGGGAGTCGATCTGATCAATGAATATCTGAGTTTGTCAGCGACTTATTTTTGTGTTTTCTCTCCGTCTTCATTCGTTAGATCTTCATTCGTTAGATCTTCATTAGATCGACACACAGCCGTGTATGTACAGCAGACATATTGTGTCCTATTTAACTTTGTTTTCCGCTGGCAGTTTACGTCCTTACATTGCATTCTCAGCTAAAAATAATCCAGCAGTAAAACACCTCCATCTGCTAAAAATAGTGGAGCGGTGAAACACCTCCATCTGCCCTCTGCCCGTTCATTTCCACTCCCGGCTGTGTGAGTCTTCTGCAGACAAAGAGCCTGTTATTTATGAACAATCATAAATATCCAGGACAAACAACTTCTCTGAGACGCAGCCTTCTCCTCCGCTCCATAAAAATCACAGTAGTTGTTTCGTAGCCTGAATTTAGTGGGAATTTATCCACGTGTGAGCGTGTGGTCACCGCGCTCTGCAGCCATCAGTCACTGCTTGATGGTAAATGATGCACAATCACAGTAGGCTGGTTTCCATTTCTCAATGTGGAGATGACTGTGTTTCTCCTCTGGTGATAACATCCCAGTAACCATGGTGATGGATGTTCAAAACATTAGTGGCTTTATTTCTATTGCAGCCACCAAACTAGCCGTCATTATTTCCAATCCAAGGCCACGTAGGCGTGTTATGGAGCCATGATGGAAAGGCGAGCCCTTTATATTTATATTTGGCACAAACGTCCATTTGGACTCATACAACATTGCGGTAATTCTAGTAAAAAAAAAAAATTAAAAAAAATCACAGGGACTACAGAGAGCATCCTGAGCAGCTGTCTGATACTAAATAGTAAGACCTCAGCCTGTAAAAGTGTTCAGCAGACAGCGAGAACATGATGTTTCCCTCCTCCACACAGGATGTTTACTGCGAAATAAGCTCTGAATCCACTCTGAGCTGAACTGAACTAAACTGAACTGAACTGAACTGAGCTGAACTGAACTGAACTGAACTGAGCTGAACTGAACTGAACTGAACTGAGCTGAGCTGAACTGAACTGAACTGAACTAAACTAAACTAAACTAAACTAAACTAAACTAAACTAAACTAAACTAAACTAAACTAAACTGAACTGAACTGAACTGAACTGAACTGAACTAAACTAAACTAAAGTGAACTAAACTAAACTGAACTGAACTGAACTAAACTAAACTAAACTAAAGTGAACTAAACTAAACTGAACTAAACTGAACTGAACTGAACTAAACTAAACTAAAGTGAACTGGACTGAACTAAACTAAGAAATCCAACTGCTCTCTGCACATCACGCAGCATCTTCAGCATCACACCTGATCTCCTGGACTGAACTCTGACGCTGCTGTTTTTTACAGTTCACACTGTGCTGTTTTCTGTTTGTGAGGAATAATTTGACTCTCTGTGTGTTTATGAAGACTTCACTTGGTTTCAACAACCTCTGAAGAAAAATCTTTCTCTGGCTGCCAACTTGGCGTAATTCTTTCTTAAGTCTCCCTCTCCGAGCGGTCCGTTCTTCTTCTTTGGATTCCTCCTGGGGTAGATTTTCTCGTTGTGGAAGTCGTCCCGTGCAGTCGAGCGCCTGCTCGGCTTTATGCGTGCTATATCACTACTGCTGCTGTAACTAATTGCAGAAAGACTGGCTATTGATTTGCTTCCAGACACAGAGCAGATGTTTGTCTGCAGTTTCAGTAAAAGCAGACAGTAAATCCACAAAAGAAGAGAGGAATGTAGAGACTTTTCATTTTTGAGGGGAGGAGAATCCCATTCTTTATCGTCTCTTTATGTCGCCAAACAGAAGAAGGAAAAACATTAGAGTCTTCAAAAAGTCAGAGCTCTTCACTGCGACTCTCATCACAAACACAACCAAACCATCCGAATCAGATCAGCAGAGGGGAAATATTAAACGCAGCTGCCAGAGGCTAAAAATTATCGAAAATTATGGAATATTTTCTTTTTCAAAACACCAGAACAAACTGGCATATGAATGAAATTTTACAAAACAGAATTAAAACAACTTTTTGACACAAATACAGATCTGCCCACATCTTTCTTTTAAAGCAAAGTAAACATTTTTGGTATATTTTGTTATATATTGCTATTAAAAAAATAATTTGCAAGACAGTATGATGAAACAGTTAGGGTCATAAGGATTACAGGCTGACTAAGAAAAAAAGACACAAAATAACTACAAAGAGACACAAAATGACTAAAAAGGGACACAAAATGATCAAAAATGCCACAAAATTACCTCAGAAACACAAAATGACCACAAAGAGACACAAAATGACTTTAAAGAGATGCAAAATGACAATAAAAAGACATCAAATTACCCTAAAGAAGACACAAAATGACTACAACAACACACTGAACCTTAAATAAGACAGTGCAGACTTAAACTTCAGTTTTAAGCATCACAAAATGGTTAAGTTACTATACATTATGGCACTTTTTGGCATTATATGATTGTACACTGAACAGAGGACAAAGTTATCATAAAGATGTAATAATCGTAAATCTGGCAGCACTGTACAGGACATGCAGAACAGTTTTGACAAGTGAGAAATCCATATATCCATTACACACAGTGTCCCTGCCTTAAACAAAAGCTATAATGTGAAATTAGATTTGGATCCAAATTTAACACTTCAACATGCATATAATTTTATCTTCCCAGTGCAGACCGCTCCGCCCGTAATGCACCACGAGCCATCCGTCCCTCTAATTCATTCCCATTTACACGGAGCAATACGGCGAGATAATGCAGCGGTATTTCCTGACGGCACGCCCGGTCCCCGCGCTTTAATTTACATCTTGATTTATGAGCTCCACAGAGACCAAAAAAGAAAAAGGGAAAAATAAAACAACCCACGCGGACCTTCTGTGAATAACTGAATGTACAATGGGCAGAAGTACATTAATGTGATTACTTGGACAAATGCATTGTGTTTGCATTTGCTCCCAGCAATTTTCCCTGTGTCATTTAGTTTAATACGCAGAGACGTGTCACCTCGCTGGTCGAGCGGACGGCTGCAGGAGCCACAAAGGGACTGCGTGCCGGGCGGCTAAATTCAGCCACTGTCTCTGCTTGCTTTTCATCAGTTCGGTATCTGTAAACTCCGAGGAGGCCGATAAGGTTTGTAACCTGCTGTAAGGAGAGGAGAAGATAGGATATGAGAGGGGAAAAGGAAGGAAAAGAGGCACAGAGGATGGAAATAATATCGTACAGTTATTCCTACTAAATAAATAAGGAGAGTTAAAGAGGGTAGAAAGTAGCTCAGAGAGAAAGAATATCTTTAAATTAAATGAGAAGCAGATATTTGTAGACGTGATTAATGTGAACATTAGTTTCAGGCACAAAAGGACTCGCTCGAAATTGGACAATCCATTGTCGTCTAGTTATATGAATACTTTTTAACTAAAGTCTCTTTTTCACGCTGCGACCCTGAACTCTAGATGTTACCCAGAGGAGCTGCACGTGCAAATGTCCAAGTCAGTTTAATCGAACATTAAATGGGCTTTTCTCCGCCAGCTCTGTGGTGCAAAGTGCTCGGAGTCGAGACTTCTGCCGCTGTGTTCGGAGAGATCGTTGTCCAGAGAATATACAGCGGGAGGGTGTGCATGTTGATGATGTTTCTATTAAGCAACTTGCAATAAAACCAGAGGAAAAAAAAGATGGCAAAAAAGATTTCAGAAACTTTTGTCTGTAAGGATCTACCTCGAAATTGTCAGAAAATTCAAGGAAGACGCAACATCTGACGTGGTGCCGCTCTGTCAGTGAGCTTCTGCATCTACTGATGACGTTTCAGGTTTCCTTCTGCGTCAGCTGTTTACGCTCCGGGATGCCGTTACCGTGACGCCGTTACTGTGACGCCGTTACTGTGACGTCAACAAATGCACCCCCCCACCAAAAAAGTGTCCTCGCACACCTTTTATCTCGTTACCGGGAGCATTATTACCTGACGCTGCTCTGTCCTAATAACCACACCGACGGTCCTGTCCGAGTGTGTTTTCATCTGACGCCGTCCAGCTGTCTTCCAGTTGGACGCGTGAGGTGGCCTCTGTGTCACACTCTCACACTGTAAGCACTGACAGAGTGGACGTATTTGACGAGTTTGGACTGAAACGACTGCGGTGATGTGTGCGGAAACCTGGGTCTGTGACAAACCGCTCTGCAGCGTGAGACGCTGAATCAAGCTTGCATTTGTGAAATGTCTCCATCTTCATATGCTGACAGAAGCTCGAATTAGTGTCTTCTTTGCACTCAAAGAGAAACAGCGTTTGTTTCTAAGGAAACTTCACCCTGATGTTTTTTTGCAAGAGACTAGATATGTTTACAGGACAGGTTGTCTTCCAAGAAAAAAAATCAGGTAGTTGTAAGTTGAGACTTGTTCCGTTAGTTGTAGGTTTGGTTATTTACTGTAGAGCCGCTGTTTTGTCGAAATAAAAATGACGTCTTTTGAAGTATTCCCCTCTGGAGCGTTTGGTCCTTTAACAGCAGGGAGACACGTCACCTTATCGGCGTCAGAGACCTTCTGCGTCTGCATCAGCTGTTTACGCTCTGTGACGCCGTTACCGTGATGTCAACAGATGCACATGGTGGGATGAAGCAGGAAACCAGTGATGGTTGGGATTAGGCAACAATGTCACAGACACAGTCAGATGAAGACAGAAAAACCTCACAACCACGAACGAAATGAACTCCGGACTCCTGCATGACAGTCAGTTGTTTTTGGGACACGAGCACCTCCCCGCCTTTTAAGCACACTCACGCTTCGTTTATGTCGTTGTTACTGGCAGCGTTATTACCTGACGCCGTCCTGCAGGTGTCAGGTGCATGTGACCAAGTCTTTCCGGACGGTTCTTAAGTGACGTCACCCGTGTTCGTAGCACGTGGACGCAGCGGATGAATTCAAAGAGTTCAGGGTGAGAACGTGCTGGAATTTCAGAAAGACTTATTGCAGTCTGTCAGACCTGAGTTGGATCTGCTGTAACATTAAGCACATGGAGAGAATAGCTGGGAGCTGATCGTGACCTCTGACCTCCCCTGAGAGAAGGCGGGAGTCCTCCAGGGAGTCTTCAGAGGGGGAGGAAGAAATGCAGGAAAGTACAAAAACAGCCATAAATCAGCAGAAAAAGGCTTCACGGAGAGATTAAAAGATAACAACAAAAAGATGAACGATTGATCAGTGAAATGGAGGAAAAGTGCGTCAGAGTGAATGTCAGAGAGACAGCTGCTCGTTTACTGTCCTGGAGGTGCGAAAGCCAAATCCTCGTCCAAATACAGCAGCTGTAAAACAATAAACAAGCGGCAAAGAAAGGAGGAGGGCACATGAGGGCAGGAGGGAGGAAGGAGAGACGGAGGAGGAGGACAGCGAATTAAAATGAGTCTATCGCACAAATACAGAGACAAATAACGGGAGGACGAGCAGGGAGCAGGACGGCCGCAGAGAGATGAGAAAATCAAAGGGAGCGGGGGGGTCTGCAGGGAGAGAGGAGTATTTCTGTGTCCATTCAGTGAGAGGAGGTGGGAGGAGAGGAGGGAGGACGACACCTCCGAGTGCCGTTGTGCCGCTGTTAGTTCAGACTGAGTGCCCTCGTAAAGAGGCCGAGAGGCTGGAGGCCGTTTACGGTGCCAGCTTTTTTAGAAACAGATGTTTTACTGGATCAACCGAGCACTGCAGAAGGAGGAGGAGGAGGAGGAGGAGGAGGAGGAGGAGAGACAGGTAATAAAGAGCACAGCTGACAGACAGAGACGAGCTGAAAACCACAGAAGAAGACAGGCAGAGGGAGGGGAGGCGGAGAGCGCACACGACGGAGACGGCGAGACAAAGATGGAGGTTAAAGGAACAATCTCAAACAAACATTTTATCTGTTTCTGTTTTGATGACTCTTCATAACTTTTTCTGCCGAACAAGATCAACTTGATGATTAACCGGCACGCTTCTGCAAAGTTTGTTTAAATTTCACCACAGTTCATCCTGAACAGACCGTCACTCTGCGGACTTTCATAACGGCCCAAAATATTTCAAAGAAAACGTCAACCTCACGATGAGTTTCGAGCAGGGACGCTCAAATGTCTTCGCTCAGGGGCCAATCACAGCAGCCACATACATGTTGGTAGGATTTAGGAACATGTCGAGGATTTTAGGATGTTTCTTGGATTTTAGGATTTTAGGACATTTCTAGGATTTTAGGGCAATTCTGTCATTTTAGGACGTTTCCAGGGTTTTAGGAGGATTTCAGGATTGTTGGACAATTTTAAGATTTTAGGACATTCCTGGGATTTTGATTTGAAGACATTTCGAGTTTAGACCAGTTCTAGGATTATCGGACACTTCTGGGATTTTAGGGCATCAGTGTCTCAGCTGTGTCCTCTGTCGGGGGTGTGGAGGATCCTCCACTGCCTCTTTTTTTGATCAACAAGCTCTACTTTGATGCTGTTTTTTGCACTCTGACACCTTATAAAGACTAAAAGGACAAAAACGCTTCACAGTGTCAATCACTTCGTTTTTATTGTGAATTAGAAAATGGTTTTGGGGGGCCACCCAGCACCCTGTCAGGGGCCAGATTTGGCCCTCGGGCTGTAAGTTGAGTATCACGTGGCCATACCTTCATTTTCTGCAGTACTTTCATCCAGCCGATCGTCTCTTCTTCTGCGTGTCTTGTTTCGCTCCCCAGTGTCCATCTGCTGAGGTGAGAAGTCCAGAAGCTCGGTGGGAACAAGAGCGAGGTGTATTTATTTTGGGCTCAGCCCCCAATAAATAAATAAATAAATAAACGTCACACCTGAAGGTGGGACAAGCAGCAGAGGAGACGAGGCGAGTGTGAGCTCACATCGTCTGTTTGCTGAGTCGGTCTTCGTCTCTACAGACTGATGTACAGAAGACCGTCTGCAGAGAAACTCTGACACTTGTAGTTTCGTTCTGAAGCAGCCATTTAAAAAACAAAAAAACACTGACACCAAAGAATCACAGGAAATTAATGAGTTTGTCATTTTTATGTACAGATTTGTTTTTATACAGTGGAGAACGTAATTTCACACAAACAAAATACTCCCTCTGATACCTGCCAGACTCAGGTAAGCTCACTGCCCCCCCGCACACACACACGCGCGCGCACACACACACACACACACACACTGCAGTGTAAAGTGTGAATGCTCACAGCAGCGTAGACCTCTCGTGTAGCAGCTACATGCAACTTTAAATCAGCACTAGGACGTATATTTGTGCGTTGTGTCTCGGTCTGAGCGGACGTGGAAACATCCGGGAAAAAGAACAATCTGGTCACACACTCACAGAGCGTCTCTGGGGGCCCAAAGTTCACACTCATATTAATTTAGCGGCTCGCTGACGGTCTGACCAGGTCAAACTCGAGACGAATGCGGATGATTTTTTAAATTCAAGTGTTTGATTAAAGATAACTCATCAGTAATGAGTCAAATGTGAGAGCAGTGAAGTGCCTGCAGGCGCAGAGAGGGCCTGTGGCTCAGAGCAGGAGACGCAAATAACACACTCAAGTGTTTCTCTGTGTGTGTGTGTGTGTGTGTGTGTGTGTGTGTGTGTGTGTGTGTGTCACTCTGCAGTTACTCCTCTAAAACTATTTGCTGGTGGGGTTTTTATGCCATTGTGTGAATTTTTTATGAAGTGCAATAAAGTTTTATTTGATTGAGCCAACACACATAAAACATGAACGGCATAATGGCAACAATATTAAACAAATGTACAATTTAGTTATATTATAATGATATATATACATATATAAATATATATATATATATATATATATATATATATATATATTGTAAAAACTCTGTGTTCATATGATAATATGGGATTTCATTACTGTGATGTCAACAAATGCACATGTTGGGATGAAGCAGCACGTCTTTATGTTTACACAACAGCACATGGTGACCGGCGCCAACCGTCACGATGGTTCGATTTAGGCAAAACAGGCAAATGATGAGATTTAAAAAAAAACTCACATCCAGCCTGGAAGTGAACTCCTGCACGACAGGCGGTGGGCGGTGGCACATTTCGAGGATATTGGGAGATTTCTGAGATTTAGGATTTTAAGACATTATGATTTTTAGCACCTGTCGCTCCCTCAGGAAATACATGGAACCAGGGTTGTCAGTCACTGGTAGATTTAATCGCAGCTTCGATCATTCTTCATCAAATCCACCGTCGAACTACATGAAATACATATAATTGCACATACAAAAAATACTTAGTACACACACGCTGTTAATTAGCATAAAGAGCGATTCAACATAAATGAGCAATTAAACATGAATGAAATGCGCGACAAATACAAACATTAAACACATACCTCGCTGGCTGCAATTCACCATAAGGGAATGAGAAGCAAAAACGGAGGGAATGGGCATTGTCTTAAAAGTTCTTCAAAAGAAGGAGGAACAACTTCTCCTGCCATTCATCGTCTTGGGGGAGACAACACATGTCTGCGTACAACATAAACCTCCTGGTTGTTACTACTTAAAGTGTCCCCAATCAACACAGAAATAAAAAATGTTCCTCTCATATACTTCCCGTCAAAATTAGTCATTATGCATTAAAAGGAAGAAATAAAATAATATATGCAAACAACATGTGAATTAACATAAATAATATTTATGGCAGTTAAAGCACCTTTCTGGGATTTTGGGACATTTCTAGGAGTTTAGGATATTTCTTGGATTATAGAACGTTTAGGATTTTGGGACATTTCAAAGATTTTTAGCACCTTTTTAGGATTTAAAGATATTTCTAGGATTTTAAGACGTTTCTAGGAGTTAAAGATTTTCTAGGATTTGAGGGTGTTTCGAGGATTCAGAGCCATCTTGTTGTTTCTTATCGGTGAAGTGAAAGTAAATAAAAAGCTTAGTTTAATAAAGCTGAGATCTGTGTGCATTCAGTGTCTAGTGAGGTTCACATCAGGCTGCAGTGAATATAGAGCACGTATCTGCACAGACTGATGCAGAAGTAAAAAGCCGCTGCGCTCTCTTGGTACGCTGACCCTATTTTGTTACTCTGCCCTCTTTTCCTGAAACAAACACTTTTAGCCGCAGACGCAGACTCGTCCTCCTCCCCAGTGAATGTGTGCTTTTCATGTAAAAACCTGCTCTAAGTGGCTGCAGGTCAGTTGAGTCTCTGCTGAGCGTCTCTGAACATCCTTTATTAATGAGCCTGGTGACCGAGGAGGGGGGACTAACACAACACCTAATGTACACAGAGCTCAGAGGACAGAGAGGGACGGATGGAGGGAAGAACAATGAAAATATGAAGCAGAGAGGAGGAGACGCGAGTGGACGATAGAGACAGAGGGGGACACAGACGGGTCGACACAGAAAGACTGAAAGGCAGAAAGAGGCGTGACGTTGTGAAGGCGTGAACAGAGAATCCAAACGACGTTTTCCTGAACCGTCTGTTACCTGCCGTCCCCTCCGGAGTCACCGAGCGTCCCACAGGTCGCAGGGCTTCCTCGTCTTTGTATCTCGTCACGCCGTAAAGGGGATTACAGCGGCCGAGCTGAACAAAACCCCCGCAGCGCGCACACGCACGCCGTGCAACACTAACAGGTGTGACAAGGTGTTTGGAAACGCAGCCAGACACGCTGTGAAGAACTGCTGTAAAAACAGCCACTTTTCTTCCAAAATACAGTAAAACACCGTAAATCTTGATACTGTTTTGAACTAATATTACACTGTAAACGTCAAATTCTGCTTTAACATACTGCAATAACTTTAACGGTAACATGATGCTGAAGTATTTTACAGTACTGACTATAAAATAACAACATGCTGATAACGGCATGGAATGAAGCAGAAATCTACACATTTCTGCTAAACTGCTGATTTCTTCCTCCAAATGGATCAAGTTTAACCTGTTTGGGCTTTTAAACTTATTCTAATCAAATGAGTACGCTCCGTGTAAATGCTCCTAGGGTGAGAAGCTCCGTCATCCGGGAGGAGCTCGGAGTAGAGCCGCTGCTCCTCAGATGAGGTGGCTCGGGCATTTAATCAGGACGCCTCCCCGCTGGGGTGTTCAGGGCACGTCCCACCGGTAGGAGGCCCCGGGGAAGACCCAGGACACGCTGGAGAGACCATGTCTCTCAGCTGGCCTGGGAACGCCTCGGGATCCCCCGGGAAGAGCTGGACGAAGTGGCCGTGGAGAGGGAAGTCTGGGCTTCCCTGCTTCGGCTGCTGCCCCCACGACACGACTCCGGATAAGCGGAAGAAAATGGATGGATGGATGCAAACCTGCCTAGTATCCTAAAATCCCAGAAACATCCTGAAATCAGAGAAATGTCTGAAACTCTTTTAAATGTCCTGAAATCCTTGAAACATCCTTATATTCCAGGAACTGTCGTTTTCCGTTCAGATCAGTGGGCTTCTTGTGAACGTGCCTCATGTTCTGCAGCAAGTCGAGAAGACAGAAAAAGTCTGTGTACCAACATAAAGAAAAGAATCCGTGTTGCCACAAATCCCATCAGCTGGATTTTAAACGCTTTTTTTGGAGATAAGAGGTCAATTGTTCTCTGAGGCGAAGCGATCAGCCAATTACAGCTCCTTCGTTTCGCGCTTTTAAATCAGCACAAACGACGGCAGATAATCGGGCTGAAAGGTTTGTTTTTGCAGCCGTGCACGACATCTACTTCATTTTGTTCTGTGTATAATTCTTTTTTTAGTTTTGAGTTCTGGCTCCTGCGTTTTCGTCTCCAGACAGACATTTTTTTTGTCTCACAGCAGTTTTTTCATCCAACTTCATCCCAATTAATTGTATTCCCTTTTCCCTCTGACTTTAACTGCTCTCTCCGCATGATTGTTTTATGGCCGCAGCAATAACGGACGGACGCAGAGGCCCTGACCTCTGCCCCGCTCTCTCCTGCAGTTTTTTTTTCTTTTTTTTTTAAGAGAGTTCATTTAAGGTTAGCCCAAATGTTCTCTAACTGAGATTAGACCCACAGGGAGCGTATTATTTATGAGCAAGTACAGCGTCGGGGTCAAAGAGGCACCACACAATCTGCCTTTTTCTCAGCTGAAAAACAAGTTTTCATAGCGTCCATATTAACGTCCCGCAGCGCCGTCCTCTGCGCGAGGAGACTGACACCGACACTTGAGTTTGGTGCTTATTTAGTGTGATTAAGTGTGTGTGATTGTGTGCAGCGTTACGGAGGTTTCATCAGTGACGTGAGCAGAGTCTCAGCGACTGACGACAACCCGTCACAGCTGCAAACGGGCCAGACGCTCGCCTGGTTATTAACCCTTTGAAACCTCAGCAAATTAGCTGTTTCTTTTGAAAACATACCAACAAGATGATGAGTCACTGAAGAAGAAACACATAGCAATAAATTAGTAAAAAGTTTCATTAAAATAAGGGGGAAAAAATAGGAAAAAAGAAAAGAAAATTTCTAAAAAAAAAAATAAAAAAAAAAAAGGATTATGTGATCTAATTTTGAATATATAATTGTGATAATTATAATTATAGATTTCTGGACATTTTTCCCTGGCTTTTGTTTTTAAAAAACAATAGAAACTTGGACTTTTTGGATTGTTATTTTGAAATTCTACACTATAAACTTTTTAAATCCTGTTCCGGTTTTTCAGCATCTGGAACGATGACTTTTTCGACCATTTTTACCACATAATATAGTATTTCATTTTTCAACATGCTATTGTATGACGTTTGTTCACATACTAAACTATCACTTTTTTCAACTTTTTCTTTTTTTTTTTAATTATTTTTTGGGAACGGTTTCCCTTTTTTTTCAAGGCACTTAAACAGAGACAGGAAATGATCTCAATCCTTTAATGTTCCCTTTGTGGACCGTTTCTTCCACATGTATACTAGTATAACTTTTTAAAAATATTTTAAAGAAAACATGCCTTCCAAACCAAAATTTGGTCTTTTACAAAAAGCCAAAATTTCAAACCCATAAGCCCATATTTTTTTGCCAGTATATAAATCCAAATGCAGCCATTTAAATCTGTTTGCCCCTCTCGTAAGCCAAAATAAACACAAAAGTTTCTCCCCAGTGATTAAAAAATAACTTGACATGCCTCCCCCTTTTTGCACTGCCCCTTCCCCTCTCATAAATAGCAAACAGTCCCTAAATTATGTTAAAATATTCAGTGCTAATCCTGTTTTGAATTCAGTATTTTTGAAATAATATATACTTCAAAAAGCTGTTAGATGAAAAGGAGATGATGAGGAGTATCAGTGCTTGTTTCAGAGAATGTATGGTCTGTAAAATTTAATAATATATACCAAAATTTGGTGTTTATATATATATATATATATATATATATATATATATATATATATATATATATATATATATATATATATATATATATATATATATAAAAAAAAACAGGGTACTTGTGCATACAGTGTATTTTTTTTATACATATAGTAATCTGCCAACCAATACCTAAACTGGTAGGCCTAAGTATAAAAAAAGAAAATAACTTAATAAAGCCCAGTGATTTAGTAGCATGCTTACTGTGATTATAATAACAGGTGAAGGTTGTTTATCATGATAAATAATTAAGAAATCATTTTAATACAGACAACAGATTGTCTGTAGCAACAAACAAACATGAGCTACGAAAATGTTTCCATTAATTGCATCATTTCTGCACGAGGTAAAAACGTTGTACCTCTTGATCATAAAAACCTTTCATGCAGTTAATCAGACGCTGTATTTCTTTTCACATTGTTATATATAACGTATGACAAATCTGTATAAAAGACACGCAGTAAGAAAAAAGTCCTTTCTCTCTCTCTGTGTCACAGTTTCTCTCCACACAGTTTCTTTTCATTCTCTCTCAGTCTTTGACAGGCTCTCACTTTTTCATATCTTCCTCTTAACTTGAGTCTTTGTCTCCTTCTGATTTTTTCCTCTCAGTCTGTGACAGCCTCCCCCCTGTGTCTCCGTCCTCTCTCTGTGTCTCTGTCTCTCTCTGTCTTTGCGCACAGCTGCTGTCCAGGGAGACGGCATTAAGAAGAGTATCAGCTTCAAAGGCTGGTGCTTGGTAAGTGGTTGGATTTAGGATCAGGGCTGTGAATTAACAATAAAATAGCGGGGCAGATTTTCAAACTGAACATGTGGCTGTTTGAGACTCATGAGAGCAGCGCGGGGCGAGCCAACAAAACACGGAGGGAAAAGACGGCAGGCAGGAGGGAGGAGGTTACGATACAAAAAAAAAAATTAAAAACTGCCACGCATTAAATTAGTGCTGCGAGTCGCATTAGTCACAGTCCAAAGGAGGAATTCTGTTTGTAAAGCGGATGGTGAGCATGTTGAATTTGATCAAAATGAGATCAAGACCTTGTAAATCTTAAAAAACAGAAAGCGGGAAGATACTGTGGTGGAGTCAGGGAGATACTTTCTGTATACCAGTGATGCTCAACTTAAAGCCAACAGGCCAAATCTGGCCCCCGACAGGGTGCCAAGTGGCCCCTCAACTGTTTTCTAATTCTCAAAAAAATTAAATGATAGTCACTGAGAATTGTTTTTGCACTTTTAGTCTCCATAAGGTTTCAGAGACATAAAACAGCATCAAAAAGAGCTTGTTGATCAAAAAGCCAGTGGAGGATCCCCCACACCCCCCACAGAGGACAGGGATAAGACGCTAATGTCCTAAAATCCTAGAAATGTCCTAATATCTGAGGAATGTCCTAAAACCCACAAACATTCTTAAGTTCTAAAAACATTCTAAAATCTTAGAAATGCCCTAAATGAGGAATGCCCTAAAATCCTAGAAATGTCCTAAAAATCTAAAAAGTTCCTTAAATCCAAGAAATTCCTAGAAACTTCCAGTATCTGAGTCCGGAAATTGCAAAAAACAGCGTTTATATTTGTTGATTTTGTGAGCTGACTCTGTCGTCACAGACTCGGTTTGTGCTGATAATAATAATAATAATAATAATATTTATAAATTAAAAATAAATCTTAATGTTAGTACATTGATTAATGTGTATATTTGTTGATTTTGAGACACGACTTTATAATCAGTGTCGTTTTGTAAAAGATGAAAGAAATGAAAACATTTAATTGCATTAATATAAATGTCAATACAGTCATTAATGTGACACAACTCTGTAATCATAGTCATTTGGTGAAAAAAATAAAAAAGGATAAAATATATATATAAAAAATTGTAAATGTCAATAAAGTCATTAACATGCATTTTTGTTGATTTTGTGACAAAACTTTGTAATCAGTCATTTTATAAAAAACCCCACAAAAAATTTAAAAAAAAAAAAAATCTTTTTTATTGTAAATGTCAATACAGTCATTAATTTCTGTATTTGTTGATTTTGCGTCAGAGCTCTGTAATCAATGAGTCGTTTTATGGAAAAAAAGAAAATTAGAAAATAAAAATGTTCTAAAATTGTAAATGTAAATAGAGTCATAAATGTGTATAGTTGTTGTTGATTTTGGGGCACGCGCTCTGTAATCATACAGCAGTTATGTGATTGGCGTCTCGCTGCAGCAGCACAGATCGGCGGCTCAGGTAACAGGCCGCATCATCAGTCCTGATCAGACCGTTACTCTCTGATTGTCTGACAACAGAAACATAATAATATGTAAATGAGAACAACTGAATCATGAGTTCTGCAGACAAACAGAGTTTTTTCAGACTCCGCTCTTTAAAGGACAGATTCAGGTGTTTTTCAGTGGTTCAGGTGTTTCGGTGCGGACGGACATCTAAACTTAAACTCGCCTGTCTTTGTGTCCTCTCGTGTTCCTCTCTGGTCGAGTGTTTGATGCCGGCTCTCCGTCTCTCTGCTGCTGCGAGCCGCCTGCTCTCAGGCCTCTGCAGCTCTCAGCATCCTTTCTTGTGATGGATTATTCAGCATGATGTAAACGTGCTCAGTCATGTGTGTCATCCATGTGCGTATTAATACTCTCTGTGGACTGTAGAGACTGCAGTCTCTGCAGTATTCATGTCCAGAACATGTTCGAGTTCATCCATCAATATCTCCAACGTTTACAGCAGTTTTTTTAAATGGTTTCATCAGTTACAGCTCTCAGTCATGTTTCTCAATTTGGGACAAACCAGTCAAATGTTACCACTGAATGTTTCTGCAGATCACTAATATGTTACATTTTGTACCGTTATGTAACTTTGTTTCATAAGCAGGTTTCCATTAACTCTTAAAACTGCACAAACTGAAATTGCAAATACAAAATACACCTAATGGAAATGCGTCAATTTTGAAAAAACTCCATTCATTGCAAATAATTTTTTACACTTACATGAGGTGGTATTTCAGGCGATTGTTAAAAAGCCATATTTGTCCAAACTGCAATGGAAACCCTATTTAGTCTTTTCTAGGTCACATGACACTGTGAGGTCACATGACGCTGTGAGGTCACATGACGCTGTGAGGTCACATGCTTTTTATGTGCGCTGTTTGATGCTGTTATTGCATCACATAACTCTGAGAAAGTTGAGCAGATCATCAGGAAGTTTTGAATCCACAGTTCCTCTGTGAAATCGTGGACTATCAGCTCCCAAAAATCCCTCATACGTGGCCGCTATAAGGAGCTCGCCTTTCCATCATGGCTCCATAACACAGAGAAAAAAATGCAGTTTGTTGAGAAATGTTTCACAAAATACAAGAAATAAGTAGATTTATTTCTTAAATTATTTTTCAAAAGCCTGGGATAATGTCTAGTGAAAAAAATAGAAGAAAGCTGTATTTCTATTCATAATAATCACATATTCAAAATTACGACACTGAATTATTATAGTTTTTAAGTGCTTTTCCTCAGTCATTTCCTTGTTTGTTTTTTGTTTTGCTTCCAAATTAATTTTGAGCCAGTTTTCTTGTGCTTTTTACAAATTTCTTGCTAATTTCTGGGTCATTTTTTTCTTCGATCACTCTTTGCCTCTTTCATGTTTTTAAAAGAAATCAAGCCCATTTTCGCAGGTTTCAAAAAGTTAATGTCAGTTTGTGTCTGTGTCGTCAGATAAAAACCGCAAAATATTGAGCTCTGAGAGATGATTTGAATTTCAGTCCGTTGATCATAAAAGTTGAAACAAGTCCAACACCTGCACAACTTCTCTGATCTATTAACAGCCTCTTACCTAGAGAGCATTTAGACGACTTTGCAAACATCTTTAAATATTAACCACCTGAAATAATGCTCCATATATTCCGTACCAAGCTGCTTTCACTGCTGAGCTCCAGGACAGAGGAGAGCAGAACTGCAGAAAAACAGAGAAGCAGAGGAGGAAGAGGAGAGATGAGAGAGGACGAGGAAGAGGAGAGAGGAGGAGACGAGGAGGAAGAGGAGAGTCGAGAGAGGAGGAGATGAGGAGGAAGAGGAGAGATGAGAGAGGAGGAGATGAGGAGGAAGAGGAGAGATGAGAGAGGAGAACAAGACAGTGTCAGCCAGAATGTGTCTTTGTCCTCAGGAGCTCAGAGTTGTTCTGCACGGCTTCTCTGAGCAAATTATTAGGATTATTATCCCATACTGTGTGTGTGTCTGTGCGCGTATATGTTTGTGCGTGTGTCAGTGTGTGTGTCTGTGCGCGTATATGTTTGTGCGTGTGTTTTTGTGTGTGCGCCGTATTCACACACTTGTACATTTATGTATTTGTTGCTACCACTTTGTGCATTTGGCTTTTTATGTTCCCTGTTTGTGTATCTTTTATGTGTTATTCTTACTGCTAACATTTCCGCACATACTTGTTTGCATCTGCGTGTGTGTGTGGGTGTGTGTGTGTGCGTATGTGCGCATATGTGCACCGTATGCACACACTTGCAGATATAGTGTGTGTATTTGTTGCTATAGCTCTGTTCATTTGGCTTTTTATGTGCACTGTTTATGCATCTTTTATGTTATTCTTATGCCATACATTTCTGCACATCGATGTATGTGTGTGCATGTTTGTGGGTGTGTGTGTGTATGCACTGTATGCATAGATTTGCACATATAGTATGTCTGGATTTTTTGCTATATCTTTGTGCGTTTGACTTTTTATGTGTGCTGTTTGTGCATCTTTTATGTATTATTCTTAATGCTATGCATTTCTGCACATTAATGTGTGTGCGTGCATGCATGTGTGTGTGCGTGCATGCATGTGTGTGTGTGTGTGTGTGTGTGCGTGCGTGCGTGCGTGTGTGTGTGCGTTCGTGTGTGTGTGTGTGTGTGTGTGTGTGTGTGTGTGTGTGTCAGGAGCAGACACCGGGGTCCTAGTAAGGGGAATACTAGCTGTCATCCAGAGAGCTCAGCAGCAGCTGCTCTAAATTAGAGCCAAATCAGGTCTTCTAATTGATATTCCCAGGATCCCTGGCGCTCCCTAATTGGTGTACCTGTGCCCTGATTGGTTACCTGATTATAATTGATTAGTTGGCTCAGGTGGCGCGGGACACAGAGACAATGGATACATTTGCAATCGGCCATCGGGGACAGAGCTATGGAAGCAGGCGAGATGAGAAATCTGTGCCGAGCCATGCTGCCATTTAAATGGCAGATAATAGACTTTCTTAACCCTTTCTTGACCCTGACTGCTCCTGAGCATATATGTGCATTTTCAGCGTGATTACCATAAGGTACGGAGCACTGGCGATGAAAAATTTCCACCAGACCGTGCTGGCATTTAAATCAGAGAGACACGATTTACCCTTTCAACAATCTCAGCACCTAATCAGGAGCAATTATTTAAATGAAATCTGCATAACTTAAAATGGGAGATTTACATTTTATCTTTTGTTCTATGTTTTTTTCATTTAATACAGTCTATATTTAAAGCAGTTATTTAAAAGTAGTAAAATCAGGGGGTGGAAAGAACTTTAACTGCCTCAGAAGAGCTGTGGTAGCAAATAGTCTTAAATTACATTCATTTGTAAAAGCAGACTTTAAAGATAATGTCACGTTAACGAACCACTCACCTAAAATAACAGAATTCTGTTCAGAGTAGCCGCATCCTGATATCATTCTGTGTCCATGTATGGATCTTATCTTCAATATTTGCTTCAAATCTGACAGTTATAGTCAATTCAACTTGAAAAGTCACATTTTTATCAGAATTGACACATTTTTGGTGCATTACTGATCATTTGTAATGTCAGTAAAACAGGAGAAGTTGTAAGAACGGATCACCTAAAATGAGGCCCCCTATCATTTTCCTCATTCACAAAAAAAGTGATTCAAACGGGGGAACAGTTTTTGCCCTTTTTAGTATCCAAAAGCTGCCAGAGTGAATGAAACAGCATCAGAATAGAGCTTATTGATCCAAAAAATGTGCACCCCCTGACAAAGGTCCTAGCTAAGCCTCTAATGTCCTAAAATCATAGAATTTTCCCAAAATCTGCGAAATGTCAAAAATCCAGGCACATCTTAAAATTCTAGCTATGTCCCACAATCCTAGAAACATCCTAAAATCATAGAAACAGCAACTGGAGCGGGATGTCGAACATGTCCACGCGCTGTCTGACATGAACGTGCTGGAGCAGACTGTCGGACATGTCTGTGCCCTGGAGCGGGATGTCGGACATGTCTGTGCCCTGGAGCGGGATGTCGGACATGTCTTCGCCCTGGAGCGGGATGTCGGACATGTCTTCGCCCTGGAGCGGGATGTCGGACATGTCACATGACTATCCCCATTTTACTTTCACGAAACAACTTTTGAGAAAGCCTACTTCTCCTATAGCTGCCAACAGCCCGCCAACATTCCCAGTTAGAGAATGTCCTAAAATCCCAGATATGTCCTTCAATGTGAGAAATGTCCTAAAATCTTTGGGACGTGTGTGGGGCTGCTGTGATTGGCTCCTGGCTTCACGTGTATGAGTACTGACAGGATGCTTGGTGGTTGAACACCAGAACCTTGTTGGTACACAACAATGAAACGGAGCTGGCCCTGAGTAATAAATGAAACATGAGGCGTGTCTAAATATGTCCACGCTCCTGCGGCTGATCTTACTTCTCTGCAGAGAGAAAGCCACTTTAGCCACGGCCTCACTAATGGAGTGGAGATGCAGGGTGCTGTAATGGTTACCAGTATAACAGGCTGGCTCACAGCCACTTTGCCTCTCCTTGACTCTATTATGCCTAATGGTTTTGGCCAGTGTTGTATATGCTGTCGATAAGTCCCGAATGAATCCCCACCAGCTATTAGCCGGTAGCTTGTGGGAGCTTTGGGCCTGTTTCTAACTTTTAAATGTGGGAATCAGTGAGGAGTTTGTTTGTTGCAGTTTGCCGGAGTCCTTGGCGCCTTAACAAAGATAATCAGCTCGCAGAGATAACCTCTATCAGTCCCGTTTAGACGGCCTTGCTCCGCTGCACCCACTGGAGCCGTGGCACAAAGTACTTGGAGCAGCTCCCAAAGCATTTACCCAGCTCAATAAAAATGCAGACGTGTGTCAGCATGTGTGTGTAGGTCTGTGTGTGCACGTACTGTTGTGTTTGATGCATGTCGTTTTGCAGATGTAGTCATGCATTTGCTTGCATATGTTTGAAAGCAACCCAGTACTTCTACTTTAGTACCTCTGCTTCACTTCAGTATTTCTATTTTGCTATTTTCACAACAACTCAGAGGAAATAAGAAGTTTACTTTTTACTCTGCTATATTTATCTGAAAGCTGCAGTTACTCGTCACTTTAGAGATTTCACATAAACAAACACGATAAGCTGAATTACGTCACACGTTTATCAGTTGTTTTAAGTTCCACTAAAGACATTTTTTGCCTCTAAACTTCCCACATGGATTTATTCTTTAATAGTAAAACTACAATATTTCACAAATCAGTCAAAACATGAAGGTTTACTCTGCAGGAATTGTTGGTTAATTTTTACAAATGCAACATTCAGACTTCAACACTCATTATGTTTGTGCACAGCAAATATCGCCACTTTCGAACAGCTTTTGGTGTAAGATCCTGATGCTAAAATCAACCTCTGGCATCAGTCAGAAGGTTTTGATAATAATAATTGATAATAAATGGGAGGTTTCTTTAATTAACATGTTTCCATTAGACGAATTTTATATTCAGAGTTTCAATTTGCACCATTCAGTGTTGCCAGATGTTCGATAATTATTGTATTTGTATGATAATTTTGCCCTCAATTTATAATTACAAAATTGCTGTAATGTACATTAATTTGATGTTGTGACAGTAACAACAAGCACTTACATAGTTTACACGTCTCATTTAACTCATTTCCTGCCTCCTACATCTGTGTTTTGGCATCACTTCTCACGTGATCTCCTTACAGCCAATCACGCTCGGTGTAGGCCGTGATGACGTGAACATCAGCACGCTGGGAAAGACACCCGAGGTCAGCTGTGTGCTGAGCCGTGTAGACTGAGAAACAGCTTCTCTAGGCCGTGGGTATATTTGTAGATGTGTCAAAAAGTGGTTTAAATACTTGTTTACTAAAGTTGTAAATATAACCTTAATTGTTCTTGTGATTTTGACTGGCGTGCCATAATTCCCCTCAAAATACCATAATTTTGAGCCTCTGGTACGACAGTTAATATTTCCAGTCTGGCACAGTTTGAGGGTTAATGGAAACTCGCAGACTGACGCTGCAGTATTGATAAACTCATAATGTCTTTTTTGTTAATTTTACTTTGGTACTTTTACATTAGGATACAGGACTTGAATACTGTGGAGTAACTGAGAGTTTTCATGTGGCTGTTTTGGTATCCGAATACCACTGTTTACCTGTGTGTGTGTGTGTGTGTGTGTGTGTGTGTAGTGGTATATAAAAGTCTCACTTTGCCGTGTTCGTGTTTGCATGCATGTGCTGCACTGGAGCTCCTCGGCAGTTTACACCACATTGGTTTGTCACCCATTAACCATTTAGCCGACTGCTGCTGATACGTTATCTCGAGGCTTTTTCCTGCCGCCAGCTAAAACCTATCTGTGCTAAGATATTATTAGTCTCTGATTGTGCTACTGCTCGTATGCGCGCACACACACACACACACACACACAATGATAAGTCACTTGGACTCTCAGCCAGCTACTTACAAACACACGCACACTCAGATAGCTTTATTTGGCCTTCCTGCTCGCCGCTGATAATCAGGGGACAGACGATTCTGCAGAGTCTTTATTAGCTTCATGTTGATAGCTTCTGGAAGGCGAAGCCTCCGCTGAACAACAACAACAACCGACATAAACAATATGACCTTTACATTCAAAAACACGTCTCATTTAGGAGTCGCTTTCATATTCTGAGCTGTTGCCGTGTGAGCGGGAAGACTGTGTCCTCAGACACATGAGCTGCTGTGAAAATGTTTTGGCCCGTGTTGCACCAACACTAACGGGGTCACAGGTTTGATCCCCAGTGGATTGACCCATTCTGAGCATGTAACAACCTTCAGGGACTGTTTGGTGCATTTTACGCATTTTTCATTCTGGTTTTTTTTTTTTGGATAATGTTTGGCTGTGTTGATGCATGTGTCCTAAATGTAGTCCAGATTGTGTATCTGAGTGTAATCAGTGAATTTGCAGCTCAGCTCCTACAATAAGTCTAAAATACACTGTGGAAACTAAATAGTTACATTCAGACTGTTCAGGTCAAAAAATGCTCCATTGAAACCCATTCAAACTGACATTTTTGATCCCACAGCCATCAGAGCAGAAAAACAGGACTTGTATTATTTCTGGGTGTCATTCTGGGCTTTTGACTCTGAATTTGTCATTTTGACTATTTTCCACCTGATGAGGTCATTTTGACCATATTTGGCATATGGAGGAAATACATGCTATTTCCACTAGGTGACCTGTCACAGTCAATGTAGCTGCTGATCACTGACATATCCCAGACTGTCAGCAGCTACACTCACACACTGACATATCCCAGACTGTCAGCAGCTACACTCACACACTGACATATCCCAGGCTGTGACAATTTGTCATGTCTTTTTATCATTCTTCATGTCATTATGCATTTAATAGCATTTTGTACATAATGTTGATTCACTCTGATTGTCGTGTATTTTGGATGAACGCTGTCCTGCTGTGATAGTTTATTAAGCACGTAGTTCTGTTACCCTTTTTCCATCAAAAAAAAAAAAAAAAAACACCTAATCTTTGGTTTGGGGGCCATTTTTATAAAATTGCAGGAGGCATGGGGACAGTCAAAGCAGCCCCATACATATTTCTAGGATTTTTGGGACATTTTTAGAATTTGAGGAGATTTTTGGGGATATTAGGATGTTTCTTATATTTTAGGACGTTTCTTAGATTGAAGGTGACTTCTCCGGCTTTAAGATTTTTTTTAAGGATTTTTAGGACTACTGAATGTTGTGACGTTTCCGGGTGTTCTGGACATTTCCAGGATTTTAAGATTTTTTTTTTATTTTCTGACTTTTCTAGGATTTTAGGACAAATTTTAGGATGTTTCTCAGATTTTTATACATTTCTTGGGATTGCAGATGTTTCTAGGATTTTAGGACATTTCTTGAATTTTAGGATTTTTCTAGGTTTTTAGGACATTTCTTGGATTGTAGGACATTTTTAGGGTTTTAGGACATTAGTGTTTTATCTAGGACCTCTGTCGGGGGTGTGGGGGATCCTCCTCTGGCTCTTTTTTTAATCAACAAGCTCTATATCGATGCTGTTTTATGTCTTTGACACCTTATGGAGACTAAAAGGACAAAAACAATTCACAGTGTGAATCACTTTATTTTTATTGGGAATTTGAAAACACTCTCTGGATGGCCAGATTTGGCCCGAGGGCCGTAATTTGAGCATCAGTGCGTTAACCCATCACATATTTATGAGAAAACTCCGTCGCCAACCCTAAAAATAAAGACTTTCCGACTCACAAAAGGCGACCCGAGTGAAGAGAGGTGACTCTTTGTTTCTTTGCTCTCTGTTGTCATTTTTTCAGTCAGCAGACAGAAAGTCAAAGGTCCCACGGTGTCTTTCTGTCCCTTTATGGGTCAGAGGACGGGGGGCACTGCCGACCCTGCACAGAGAAACAGGCTCACAGACTGTGTGGCTGCACATCATTGGTTTTAAAGAAGAATAAATCCTCTCTGACTGACACGCATCATATACACATCCCCTCCTGAACACACATACAGTAACATACGTACATGCTTAACTAATGAGTTCCTTATTTCTGACACACACACTGAGGTCGCGACCCCAGAGAGAACTAATGGCGCTGCAGATTGCAAACCTGGGAGGAGGACAAGATAATCACGCTCCATTCTCTCTTTAGTTTTTAATCTACACTCAACTGCTGTCAATTATCACGCTACCTCGTGAACCTGGCCGCCGCACAATGGTTCGTTAATGAGAGCGCAGGTGGTTGGAGAGGACGAGGGCTCCTGTGCAGCAATAACAACCACAAGTGCATTCATCACTGATTAGGCTGCGCTTTGCACCCAACCGCATCACGCACATACCAATAATCAACGGCATAATGGCTCCCATACAAAACATTTGAGCTACCGGAAAAGTTTTCTCTTTACAGCGATTAAGAACGAGAATTAAGAAGCAGAATGAAAAATGACAAGACTAAAAAAAAAATAGATTGATTCAATGATAATTATGTAGAGAAATACATTAAAAAGGAAAAAAAAACTGAAAATAAATGAGTAAAAAAAAGGTAAAAACCTGATCTGATTACTCTTTAGTGTTGATAAATGTTATTAAAGGCTGAGTTAGTCCACAGATATGACAGCATATTCAGTTTTCAATTCAGTCTTATTTAAGCCTAAAATCATTGGGATTTCCTCTCGTGTAATGATTTTGAGACGCATCATAAAACAAACCGATGAACAAATCAAAGGAGGACAACATTAGTCAAAACCTGAAGACAGATTTTCCAAATTCATGATAAAGCTGCAGAGCCTGCACCATAGGACAGTTAGAGGAACAAATTGTGCGGGTCCTGTAAATGTTATTACCTGAACAAAAATCTAAAAAAAAACAAAGGAGCAAAAACAAAAGTGTGTTTGCTTCCATTTTCACAAATTCAGGTTAAAAGATTTAAGACTTTTTGTGCTCTCAGAAGGTATTTCTTTCAAATTTTGGTTGCAAATTTGCTGATGAGCACTTCACAATCAACACACACAATCCACCTGCCTGACAGGTGTGTACGCAGTTGTGTCTTGGGATGGACACAATAAGAGGACACTAGACTGCAGGAATGTTACCAGAGCTGTTGCCCGTCAACTTAATGTTCATTTTTCTGCCATGAGACGTCTCTAATGTTGTCTTCCTGATTTTGGCAGTACATCTAACCAGTACGTCTTGAAAATATGTGAAAAAGTTCAGAAATGTTGTCCATGAAAACATGTGGGAACCCTGTTATTAATAGAAACTGTGAACAAGACAGGACCCATAGGTGATCCTTGTGGAACTCCACAGCATTTTTTAAATGCTAAAAACTCTGACACACTGAAATCTTTCAAAGATAATTCTGAAACAATCTAAGCAACTGAATCAAACTGTGTCCAAGGTTTTTGACAAGAACATCAGCAGCTCAGTGCGTCCTATTGTCCATACCAGAAACAACACTATATACAAAACCTGAGCTACTGTAATATGCTGCTGTTACCGCCAAAAACCAGGCGACACCAAATCAACCAGCACTGAAATCTTACGCATTTTAACTTGAAGTTTCCTTACATCTGTTTAAGCTATGTATTTATTTACATCACCTGTCCATTTGTTCTCTGCACATGCTTGTTCAGCTGACTCAAATTCTGAAGTTAACCCTTTGAAACCTAAACGTATTGGCGCATTGATGTGATTTCTTTCAAAAACATAGTTACAAGAAACAGGTCAAAAATAAAAGTAAAATAGAGTAAATAAAGACTTTTAAAACAAAAATATTTAAAATTTTTTTTTTTAAAAAAAGTTACAAGTTAGTTAAATTTAAATCAGTGGTAAATTACAGTTATTAAAAAACTAATTTGCAAGTCATTTTCCTCTTTTCCTATTTCCCTGCATTTTATGGTACATCTCTTGCCAAGAGTCTGGGTGTGTTTTTAACCGTGTTTTCAAAAGAAATCACACCAATCTGCTCAGGTTTAAATGCATGTGAAAGGCATCTGAACAGAAACAGAAATCCTCTCATTTACTTTGAACCTACGCATTCAAACTTTGGTATTCTGTTAAAAAAAAAAAGTTCAAAAAAGTCATTAGCTTTGGAAAACTTTTTTGAAGTCGTGCTCTTCTCTGTTCGTGTGTACTTTGGGGTGGAATAGACGGTAACACGTTCAGGATTCAGTCGGTACAGTTGTCAGTCAGTCAGGAGCCCAGCGGCTCTCTGCCTCTTCCCTCTAGCACCTGCTCTGGCTTTCAGTTCAACACACACACACACACACACACACACACACACACACACACACACACACACACACACACACACACACACACACACTACAAAGTCCTTCTCCTTGTCCTCAAATCCCTGCACAGCACGGCCCCTCCCTCCGTCTCCATCCCTGCACACCCCGGCCCATCTGCTCTGCAGTCCTCTCTGCCGGCGTTGCTCTGTGGATGACAGGGCTTTCAGTGCTGCTGGCCCGCAGCTCTGGAATGCGATGCCTCGGGGTCCGTGCCAGCGCACATCTGCTGATCCTTCAAAGGTGCAACTGCAAACACGTCTTTGTAGAGCTGCCTCCCTTCCAGCTTCTTCATCTGCATATATGAAATGTATCCGGCTGCCTTCACTCGTCCTGTTATCATCTTCCTCCCGTCACATCTCTCTTTTATTAGTCATTCCTTTACTTAATTAAACGCCCGGTGCTAAATTTCAACAGGTGGCTTTAATGATACTCAGAAGTATTGTTAGCATATATATACTATATATATATATATATGTTAGCGTGTATTTTTCATGCATTAAAAAAAGATAAATTATTGATCAAAGACACACATTTTGGGTATTTTATGTCATTTGAGCAGCACATTTTGTGTGGCCATTTGCACACAAAATGTAATACTAAAAACTAAAAATAATAAAAAGAGAGTTTACAAAGTGCTTTGACAAACAAAGCGAAGCAGGAATGAGAAACAAACGTGGCATTACAGCGACAGAAAGCCAAACAGTCCTGTTGAACACATGCGAGACGAAACCAGGGAAGAGTCAGGAGAAGATGCAAACCAGAGGACAAATAATAGAAGATGCAAGACATTTTAGTGATGCATAATACAAAGAAACAGGCCAAAAAACAACAACAGAAGCAATTAAAGCAATAAAACCACAAATAGTGTAAATAAAAAAATAAAACCTATTAAAAAGGTAAAACAAATTAATTAAATTAATAGTTAAATTAATCCTGAAAGTTTAAAAAAAACATTTCATCCTTAAATAAGGTGCCAGACTGCATAAAAAATCATAAAAATAGAACTTGTTCATTAAAAAAATGTAAAAAATGTTTTAAATCCCCCCCCTACAGAGGCTAATGTCCTCAGATCCTAGAATCACCCCTGTATTACTCTGTAGTTTACAGTATATTAACATATTTCTCCTGTTGTTCAGCAGCTGTACATGTCAGAGGTGATGCTTTATCTATTTGTCCCGCCCCTCCTCTACTGTGAATGGAGAGCTGGCTAAAATGTCACAGTGATGACTAAAACATTTTATCCAACAGTTTTTGCCTCTTGGGGGGGGTTGACGAGTCACGGTGGAGCTGTTGTTGCACACGTCGCCGTCCTCCGTGCCGGTCGGCGTTCTTCATCTCCCTTTGGCATTGAACGCCACAGTAGAACTCTTGTAGGTGCAAACTGCCCCGTCAGGTCTGGAAAAGTTGTGTCTCTAGTATCTTCGTTACTGGGATAAAAGAAGTTCCTTCAGTTTTTCATAATTTTGGCATGAAGTATCCGTTCTTATAACATCCCGAGTCTGTAACCAGGTTTCTGCAGACAAGCTTCAAGTCTAACAGGAGTTACTCTTCGGTTTGGACAGACACTTCAGCTGTTGTCTGTCTGGTGTCGTTACTGAAAGTGGGATTATAACCAATAACTAATAGTAAAAAAAATAAAATAAAAAAAAGATTTTCTGGCACAAAAAAAGGAGATCAGAATACGTCTGGATGAAGTTTACTGCAGTTTAACCATTTAATCGTTTTGAACATTGTTACTTGTCCTCCAGAAAAAGATGCTGTAATGTGACGTTTAAATAAGTTAGAGAGGCTTTTTTGTCAGATTGTTTCTCCCTTCAGTGCTCGACAATCTCAGCTAGTTATCCAGCTACTATATGCTGATGGCCTGTTATTAATCAAGTGTGTGTGTGTGTGTGTGTGTGTGTGTGTGTGTGTGTGTGTGTGTGTGTGTGTGTGTGTGTGTGTTTTGTTGGGGGCAATAAAC
>NC_056464.1:40646510-40650279 GCF_008729295.1 Plectropomus leopardus | reverse complement strand
TTTTTTCGTTTACTTTTATTTCTTGGATTATATATAAATAAACCAAGGAATAAAAGTAAACAAAAACAAACAAGAAAATGACCCAAATAGTGCTGGAAAAAAACATATATATTTTTTATTTTTGGATTATTTTCTTATAATTCTCCCCTCCTTTTAAAAAATAATTTTTAGGTAATTTTGTTTTCACCTTTTACTAATTTCTTGCATTTTGTGGCACGTGTTTTTAGAAAGAAATTAAACCAGTTTGTTTGGGTTTCAAAGGGTCAGATAGCTTGTGAAAGGTGTCTGAACACAGCACAAGAACCCAGGTTTTAAAGGGTTAAAACATGCAGACACACACACACACACACACACACACACACACACACACACACACACACACACACACAAACACACGAGAGCAAAGACTTGGATTGAATCTGTACCAGGACCTCAGAGGTCAGACTGCAACAGCCAACTGACTAAAATGCGCCTTTGTAGTGCGGCCAGACCTGCAGCCTCTGCAGTCCTGATCGGGGAGAGAAACTAGCACACTAAACTGTATCCAGTAAGACCATCAGAGAAGGTTTTGAAAATCCCAAACAGCGAGACAAAGACATTACAAGTCCCATAAAGCACCCTGAGGTTCAACACTATAAAACATAGAATTGTGTTCCATGCCTGAAAAAATAAAATCACTGTACTTTTTATACATATCTGCTACATTTCTACAAAGAAAACATGTCGCCAGGTAGAATATTTTTGAAATTTTTGACATTCAAACAATGAGCTCGCCCTGATGATGTGTTCGGGTAAAATGGGACAGCTTGTTGGAAAAATCATGTTTGTTTTTTTTTTCCAATTGTCAAATTAATTTATTAGTTTATTCATTAAATCATAAAACGTCATAACACCATTAATTATTAAAGGAAAACCAACCGAGCATTAAGCTCTTTTACAGCAACGCCCTGAATTCACATTCAGCGGGATAGAAGGCTACACAGCAAATAATAGAAAATACAATAAAATGATGAAAAAATCCATAAAACTTACAATAAAAACAGTAAATTTACAAAAAAAAAGTGTAATTGCAAAGAAATCTGCCATGAGAGATGGATACATAACAACAGAAAAAAAAAAACAAAGCGAGTAACACGTGATTTTATGGCACCTGGTGGCCTAAAACATGCTGGTTTCACGTCGGAAAAATGGCCCATTTTACCTGAATGCATGAAATATTCACTCAAAACCCTTTCATATACGTGTATTATGAAAGTATTTTGATTTTAAGTCAAAAAGTTTTTAAAATATAACATCCTACAATTATTTTTTGTCATTATAATCATCTTGTTTTAGCTGCAGGGGGAAATGTGTTTCTGTTCGCCAAACCGAAGCTAACGTCGCCCTGGTTCCCTCGTCAGAAAGCCTGAGGGATTTTTCCATTTGTTTGGGATTACTGCAGAAAATAAACTGGTTTATGACACTTTCATGTTAAGGTAAGATAATCTTCACTAATGTTCTTATGTAAAAATTGTTGATTTTTAAGTTAACATTTGGGTGTTCTTTAAATAACACTTTGGAGCAATCTTTTTTTTTTTTTTTAATTTGTCTTTAAGAATCTTTGGGCATTTTTTCCTTTAAAACTTTTAGATGATTATTAAAGTTTTTTTAGATTTTCTTTTTTTCTTTTCAAATCACCAAAGAATTTTCCCAATTTTTCACAACCAGAGACTGTAAAAACAGAAACGATCATTGCATTTTCACATTTCAGACTGTCCTTGAACACGTCATGTGCTATCATACAGGTTTGGAAAACAGAATTCCATGACTTTTCAAAAACTTTCAGGGTGTATTTAGTTGCTTTTTGCAAATTCCATGACTTTTCCAGGTTTTTCCTGAGCCCTGTTTAAATGCAACACCCTGAAACCATTCCCGTTATATATTTGTCGTTGTAGCTTTTTGGATCTTTGCTCTAATAACATGTTTTGCGTTTGGCTGCAAAGATATAAAACCTGATTCGTGCCATTTTTCTGATGTCCCAGCCTCCCTGTCTCTGTGGACAGCAGTGAGGACATAAACACACAGTAGTTGTAGTAGCTGTTCTCCGGGCCAACAGCGTCCTGATTATTTATGTGTCCCCTGCAAACACTCAATAAACAGGCCGACTCAGCGCTCCGGAGTTCCTCTCCGAGACTTCATCGTCTCCTTTTCACAGCAGCACCCTCCTCTCTCTCTCTCTCTCTCTCTCTCTCTCTCTCTCTCTTTTTGTCTTGTCCCTCGGTCAAAGGAGACATACCCAGACCGCGGCAGGCTGTCAAACGTCTCCATGGCAAAGCAGACGTGCGTGGAATCACGACGAGGTGGGCGCAAAACATCCTCCGGTACGCGCGCACTTCACCTCCACCAGAGAGGTTAGGAGAGCCGGAGGACCGTTTTTTTTTCAGCTCGCCACCGATTGAGCTGCACGTCACCCGACACGGTTTCACACAACTTGGCGCACGAGAGCACGCGCGCACGCACATGCACGAGATAAAAAAAAAATTGTAGCGAGAACAATGAAGTCTCACTTTGGGGGCGCATCACACGGACTTGCGGTGGGGTTTTTTTTTCAAGTCTTGGGGGACAGTGTCTCTTCACAGGACGCCAAAAATAACCCGAGCATGAGTCCAAATGATAAAGGGGCCCTTCTCTCTCTCTCTTTTGGACTCCAGCCGGTCCTGGCCTGGCTTTAAAATGCACCTGTTCGGTTTTGAAGCCAGAGGAATGCTCCGGGCTGCAGACGGCTTCAGCTGTCCAAAAAAACGCCGGCGAGGAGACAAGGGAAGGAGGCGAGGGAGGGAGGGAGTGAGCAGGGCGGTGAAAGCGGTAGCTGCTTGGGATAAGTAGCCCGAGCAAGGCAGCTAATAACACAGCGATTTCCTAAAAATATCCCGCGACCACAGAGCCGCTGCTGCTGCCTCTGCGCCGCCGCCGCTGCGCACCGGGCCCCGCAACGCACACGTTTCACGCGTGTGCACAATCATATTTCAGCTGCGATAGAAACCAGCTCAGCGCTACGTTTCACCGGTATCTCCTTGAATGTCTGCCCCGGTCCCACTTTCTCTTTCCAGCAACACACACATACGCACACGCACACACGCGCACACACACATACACATACGGAAAGAGCCCAGGAGGAAACACAGATTCAACAAAACAAGATTCAAAAAGAAACTGACCGTCAAATCTCCTCCGCGGTTATATCCCTCGGCGTAAAATCCTCCTTTTTTCCTCCGTGCTTCCTCGGAGACGCAGGCTGGTGGCGGAGGTGGCGACAGGAGCTCGGTTTTCCTTCTTCCTCTTCACACACACAGTCAGGCGGACAAATATAGGCTCTGTGCTCGGCGTCGGATCTCCTCCGCTCGCTGCTGGCTGGCTCCAAACTTAGAGGAGGTGGATTCACAATAAAAAAAACACACAAATGTGGAATAAAAGCGCCCGGACTGGAAATTAAACCACCAGCAGGAACAAAATCCCAAAGTTGAAGGGTTAAAATGTGATGCGTAAAAAAACAGCGGCGAAAATAAAAAGAAACGGAAATCACATCGTTTTTGTGCGGCTGGTCGCCACCAGTGTGGCCGCTGGAGAGGCTGCTGCTGTCGGACCTCAACGGCTGAACGCGTCCCGCACTCCCGAGGTCCTCCACACAAATGTCCGCTGCCGAGCCTGAAGGATGAATTTCCACCCGGAGGAGGAGGAGTGGAGAGGGGGGGGGGGAGAGGGGGGGAGGGGGGCGTTCAGCCGCGGAGGT
>NC_056464.1:40621469-40643813 GCF_008729295.1 Plectropomus leopardus | reverse complement strand
TATATTGACTGATATGAAAAAAATAACCGGTATAAGACTTTTTTCCATATCGCCCAGCTCTAATAACACGCCTACGTGGCCTTGGATTGGAAATAATGACGGCTAGTTTGGTGGCTGCAATAGAAATAAAGCTGCTGATGTTTTGAACATCCATCACCATGGTTACTGGGATGTTATCACCAGAGGAGAAGTCGCAGAACATCACTCAGTGGAAACACATTTACTTGCATTTGGGTTTTATCGACATTTCCAAAATATCGCTTAAGTTTTGCACAAATCTGTAATAAAAATCCGCCTAATAATCACTTCCTAGATGTAGTTTCCTCTATCTAAACGTTTAATTTAGTTTGACACATCAGACAAGTGTCTCAACAGGTTTTATAGGCCTAATACTTTACTTGTTTCCAACCAAACCCAGACTTTTCAAACACATCAACCATCAGCTTGAACCCAGAGGTGGTAAAAACATTAAATCTTTCTTTTCACCTACAAATGAATGCTCCTGATGTGAGACCTGAAACCTGCTCTGCTAACCTGTTAACACACTGGCCAATTAATTACTTTCTTACAAAACTGAAATCACTTTAATATGAGCCGACAGTGTGTTTGTCCTCCTTTCACCCGAGAATGAAACCTGTTCACGGCTTTAAAAAATAAAATAAAATTAAGCTCTTAATGCGCGTTGGCCGAGTCAAGCTGCAAAGCCTCATTCTGAAGTGTGAAAATGAATTTGAACAAAGACAGGTTTTTGTTTTACAATTTAATAATTGAATCCGCTCCCTAAACCAAAGCCTTCACACAACAACACGTCCGGCCGAACAGGGACTCCATGCTTCAGCATCAGCAGCCAGAGCTAGAGTTAAAATAAGAAATCTGAAACCAGACACCATATTTAGTCTCTCACACGGCGCCAAAACAAGACGATGCCGAGGAGGGAGCGGCGATGGTGGCATTGTTCACTGCCAGCTCATGCAAAGTGGCCCAAGCTTAAGCAGTCAAGCTGCTAAACAGGGATTGGGGGGAAGTGTAAGAGGATTGGCTGTAAGTGACCTCCAGATCGCTGCCTCTGGACGGCAACTACATGGAGAGCTGTAACTACAATATGGCTTAGTTCATAATGAGAGAGCGGGATAAACACAGGCAGACTGGGAGGTGGAGGAGGACGTAATGTTTGGCTTCTTGATGTGTTTCACTGCAAAAATCAAAGAGAACAAAACAACACGGGGCTAACACTTTCTATGAAGGTCACATCTATAATGCATTATGAGGACATTCATTGTCAATTATAATGCTCCACTCATACACACACATAATGACACACTGACTTTAGATGTCAGAGCGTGTCAGACGTCAGTCTTTAAAATGTATTTCCAGTATTTCAGTGTATGGCAAAGCAAATGCATACAACAGGGCAACTCAAAGCGCTTTACAGAGCAATAAAATATAAAACATAATAAAAGATTCAGATGTACAGTAAGAGTAAAGAGATAAAATATAAGAGGTAACATTAATAATGACTTATTTCTGAAAATTTAAATTTAAAAATCACCTTTAAAAATAGCAAGTGCAGACAAGCAATGCAAAGATTAAAAGATTATTTAAAATGATTAAAAATCAAGTTTGAAATGAGTTTGCAGTCATTAGTGGGGAGAGTACAGAGAGTTTTAAAAAAGGCAAATTCGGGGCTTGTCTAACATCATGTGGGAGGTTATTCTAGGTCTGTGCAGCATTATAACAAAATGCTGATTCACTATGTTTTGTTCTAACTCTCGGGACAGTCAGTGATGGTAGTCATTATTCACTTATGATGCTGCATAGATTCTTATAAATTAATTTAAATGCCGCATAAATTGTTATAAATGCATCAGTATGTAGCTGAATTTACTGAACACATACAATGATAACTTATGATACTGCATGGACTGTTATAGCATGTTATGAGTCCTTACTACAGTTGACTGTTGGTGTTTGTATAGGCTAATATAGTTATATATGTAATCAAATTTAGTTGTTATGGAGGCATACATTGAAAATGTAGGAACTATAAAGTGAGTTATTGGCTCAAAAATATACTCAAGTAAAGATTAGAAGTATAGTTTTTTTTATTTTTAATGAAAGAACAGAAAATGTACTCTTTTCTTACTCATGTGCGTTACTTGTAACACATTAATACCCACTGCTGTTAAAAACAAGTTTACAGAGTGCTTTGACAGACAGAGCAGAAGCAGAAACAGGATTCTCAGAAGACGACACAAAGAGTCAAACTGTCCTTCCAAAAACCAAAGTGAGACTAAACTTATGTTCAGTTCAGATAAAGTTAAAACAGGAAAATGTGAGAGACAGACTTAAGTTCAGCCGAGCATTCACACACACATCATCAGCTCCAAAATAACACAGACCTGTGTGTGTGTGTGTGTGTGTGTGTGTAAGAGAGCATTCCTGATGCCAGTGGCCCGTGGCACAGTGCCAATCACTCCTCACTTCGCAATTACAAAGAGCAGAGGGCTGCAGGTAATCACCATTGATCAGTGCACGTGTTTACACACACACACACACACACACACACACACACACACACACGCAGGGGGAAAGCAGCATTGATTTCCCAGCCCAGCCTCCAGGGAAGATGGTTTGTGTGACAGCGGGAGGAGATACAATAGAGATACAAAAACAGAGACAGAGAGAGAGGAGAGGCTGAAAATTGGAATAAATGAACAGAAAAATAAAAAAGTGAAACGTCTCTCCTTCTAGGAGCAACATTGTTGTCTCTACTGTGAGCCGGAGAGCTACGTTTGTTAGTCACCTGGCCATGTAGTCATTCAATCAGCGTGTGTGTGTGTGTGTGTGTGTGTGTGTGTGTGTGTGTGTGTGTGTGTGTGTGTGTGTGTGTGTGTGTGTGTGTGTGTGTGTGTGTGTGTGTGTGTGTGGGTGGACGGAGAGTCTGTGTGTATGTTATCTGTTTTCGTATGGAGAAGAATGGTGGGAGTTGTGCTCCTTTGTCAGGGCTGGCTTTGGCTGTAATGTCAGCTCAGCCTCTCTGTACTGAGAGAGGAATTCATCTTTCGGTGCAGTTTTACCTCCTGAGGCTGAAAATGCATCAAAGGTCAATCAAGGTCATTGTCACCCTGAAGATGCTTTGGGGGGGCTGGTGTGGTGTGTAGCGGTGGGTTTTGTTCTCAGTAACAATGACGCCTTTTGATTTACCAAGTTAAAACCTATTTGAAAATTTGCATCCGTTTTTTCAGAGATTTCCAGCGTCCGATATCTGAAATTTCATTCTCCTACATACACAACAATAAGCCTTATTCCTGCAGCTGGCTCCTGATATGAGGGCTACAGATCTAGAAACACTCAAAATATAAATATATACATATTATTTATAATAGTGATTGATTTGATACACACACACACAAACACACACCTACTATTCATCACTTAAAGAGCAACAATCAAAGTAAACAAAAAAGAGAGTTTAACTGAAAGCTTTTTCTGCTAAATCATCTTTTCTACATGTTTTCAGTTTCACATTACAGCTGTTCCATAAATTAACCCCTTCGACTGTAAAGCAGGGATATTTTTCATTAGTCTTCTTTAACTGTTTCTTGAACATACAGATTCCTCTCAAATGATGCAAACTTTCTTTCTTTTGAAACATTTGGATATTATTAGGCAGCAGATGATTTTTTTTAGCTCTGTGCATTATTTAAACTGTAAAATCAACCAGATCTTTGAATTTTAGCAGTTTGAATTTGATAGTTTGGGTTTCTCTGTACGTGGTTTTGTTTACAATTCTTATGGCTCTTTTTTGTGAAGGATGAAGATTGAATTTGTGTTTGTGTAGTTTAAAGAGGATATAAATGCTCTCTGGTACCTGCTATTGCTATCAGAGATTAAAAAAAAAAATAGAAGAAAACTCTTCCATTTTCTTGTTTTGCCACAGATCGAGCCTTCGTTTTCCCAGGAGGTCGTACGATGGCAGACAGAACTATGAAAGCGAGGCTTTTAGGGGAATCATCTACACGTATTATAACCGATACATTGTGTAGTCAACTTTTATTTCATTACAAGGTAAAGAAAAAAAGTCTGTTTCCGCTGTAAGTGTTATCCGTGTAAAAGGGCTGACCTTGTGATTGTGACGTTATTCGTGTTATTGTCTGACCTGCAGATCCATAAAACATCTATGAGGCCGATGAAGCAAAGTCTGATTTCGAGAGTGATTCATTCATTGATTTTCAGTTCTGCACATTGTTACGCAACACTTCAAATACAAACAAACACAACATGCTGTCAGACCTCATAAACATGTTTGTCGCATGTACAGAAGTATGCTTTAACTCAGCTCTGATGTTTGAATCTGTTCATGTGTCAAAGAGACAAAAGACGCCGCTGTGCGCCGTGTGGGCGATTCAGTCAATGTCTGCATGAATTAATGTTTCCTCTTGAAGCCTCTGGCTGTAAAAGGAGGTTTGAACAGAGAAAATGGTGACAGGAAACAATGATGTGTGCAGAGGAGGCACTGACGCTGCTGATGTTCTGTCCACATTCTTCAGTGACAGGTTTCAAGTAAGTAAGTATTTTATGTCCCAAAATCAAACCTTGAATCAGTCTGAAATCATAGTTAACCCTTTGAAACCGGGATGGCTTTCTTTGTGCTGCTTTTAGATGTGTTTCAAAAGTATTTAAACCTTGGATTCTGTCAAGGACATGGGGGCAAAAGACAGGTTTTAAAGGGTTAAATCTGGGATTTAGTGCTATTTAATCATTAGTTTCGAAGCTTATGAAAGTTCACATACTTTAGTCACCTTTATCTATAGAATGAAATATTTGTCTGTCTTTTCATCTTTACCATTTAATTCCCTGTGCTGTTCAAACGATCGTGGTGTTTTGGTTCAGACTGTTTTAACTGATGTCCGTTGTTGCTCGTAGAAGCTTCATTTGTGGAAACTATGCGTAGATAACAAACACCGACAATTTAAAATTTGGCAGCTTGAGGGAGGAAATGATCTGGTTTCGGGATGTTGGAATTACATTTCTGCTCTTTGCAGATGATGTGGGATTTTTTGCACTGTGGTGCTTTTCAGCAGTCGGGATGAGAGTCAGCATCTCCAAGTCTGAGGCCATGGTCCTCTGCCAGAAAATGGGTGATTGTCCTTCCTGGGTTTGCAGAAGGTTTGGTCTTGTTCACGAGTGAGGGCACGAGATAGGCAGGTGGTTTTAAATAAATGCTCAACTTTACAGCAAATATGAACATGTTTACAGCCTGGTTTTGGTCTCTGGAGATAATTCTCCATCTCACTCCTGACTCAAGATACTATGAAGTTTGTCTCGTGCCATTATACTATATTTATAACAAGCATGTGCAACATATTTTAAACCAAACCATTATGATTAATTCCAGAGTTAAACATGTTTTTTTGTTGCCTTAACTTCATGAAGTAAACACAGTTAAATATTTAAGCAAGAAAAAACAAAAATAGCATGTCCATCAGAAATATTCAGTAAACAAAAGTAAGTATGTCAAGTCAGCACATGATTGGGACGAGGTGAATCCTTTTCAAATCCTACCCGCTTTTTTTTTTTTATATATATATATATATATATATATATATATATATATATATATATATATATATATATAAAATTAACATGAACATTTCCAATTTCTCCCCCAGTATTCACCATGCACACCTTGATCTAATCAAGCAAGAATGAAGTCTTTTTCTTTATCTGGTCGACCTAAAGGTTGTTGTTCAATTTTCCCTTTTAGAATATGTTGTTTAGATGTTTTTAAGCCTGTTTTTCGCCGGCAAGAATTAATCATTGGCATTATCAGAGTTAAATATAGCTGGAAATGCAGCGTGCATTAGCAGCTAGCGTTAGAGTTAGCTCCACCTTCTTAACCATATGTGCTCACCTCTGGCTCCAAAAATCCAAAATGCCGAACTCGAGGCCTCAGAATGGGAGTTCACGGTCACAGTACCTGCATACAGCCCATGTTTAAACAATATATCATTAAATCCTCTTCTGAGAGATAGATTTTATCTTTTTGAGATGTTTTTACTCGTTTTGTGTGTGTCTGTGCAGGCTTACCTAGATACTAAATGACGTATATATCTTTACATAATCAACACCTGTACATTTTCTAAACACATTAGTGAGACATCTGTCCTCACCAGATGTGTACGGACTTATTATCCTCAAAGACAAATCATTAAATTCTCATTTCTCTCACTTCTCCTGTTTGTGAAAGAGAAAGCAAACTGCGTCATGGTGGTGTTTGGCGGCCAGACGGGCGGGATACTTTGTGATGGGCAACGGTTGTAAAGTTGATAATGAAACTCTGATGATGCTTAAAGCTTACTGCTTTCCTTTACATTTTAGACGACACGGCTCTTAAATTTCACATCGCTGTGATTCTCGGCAATATTCTCTCTTTCTTTCTTTCTTTCTTTCTTTCTTTCTTTCTTTCTTTCTTTCTTTCTTTCTTTCTTTCTTTCTCTCTGTCTTTCTTTCTCTCCCTCCCACCCTCAGAGGGGCAGGTTGTATCATGAAGGCTCTTGCCGAGTCACTGTTTACCTCCCCTGGGTAAGTACGGGTCATTTAGCTCACTCCTAAACTCTGGAAAGTCCCTCTGTAAGTGAGTTGGGGAAGTGAACACACTCTTGGCCTGTATGCAAATAATCTTGTTATTCATTGCATTCTGTGGTGCATTAAATTAAATACTTTTAGTTATTAAAATACGTTTCTTGGATGCGTTTACTAATGCATTACATGTAAATATTATTTGCCGTAAAAGCGAGAAGCAGTTTGTTTCTCTGCTTTGCCTCAGCGGCTCAGCAGATTGTTCTCGGAGAGTCGGAGGAGGACGAGAGTTTACGGCAGCAAACCTCAGCTTGTTTGCTTTAGGGGCCCTTTTGTAAAATGACAGGAGGCCAGGGGCCAGAGGCAGCAGCCTCATACATGTTTCTGAGATTTTAGGACATTTCTCGGATTTTAGGACATTTATAAAATTTTAGGATGTTTTTAGATTTTAGGGTGTCTCTAAGATTTTATGATGTTTCTATGATTTAGGACATTTCTAGGTTTTTAACACATTCCCTTTTTTTTATGGTGTTCCTAGGATTTTAGGCCATTTCTATTTAAGGGAATTTTTTAGGATGTTTCTCAGATTTATGGATGTTTCTCAGATTTTAGGAAATTTCTAAAACTTAAGCCTGTTTCTAGGATTTTAGGATATTTCTCCGATTTTAAATTTTAGGATGTTTGTAGGATTAAAGGACTTTCTAGGAATTTAAGACATTTCTCAGATTTTAGGGCATTTCTAGGATTGTATGGCATTTAGGCCATTTCCAAGTTTTAGGACATTTCTAGGATTTAAGCATGTTTCTCAGACTTAAGGATGTTTCTAGGATGTTAGGACAGTCGTGTCTTATCTGTGTCCTCTGTTGGGGGTGTGGGGGATCCTCCTCTGGCTCTTTTTTGATCAACAAGCTCTATTTGATGCTGTTTCATGTCTCTGACACCTTATGGAGACTAAAAGTACAAAAACAATTCACTTTTATTTTTACTGTGAATTATAAAATGGTTGGGGGCCACCAGGGACCCTTTCAGGGGCCAGATTTGGCCTGCGTGCCAAATGTTGAGTATCACTGGTACACAGTGTGCAGACAGTGGTCTGTTGTGCCGCAGCGCACTGAGCTGCATGTCCAGTGGACGGCCACAGACCTGCCTGTTGTTTAAATGTCTCCCACAAAGTGCTCCGTTAAGAGGATCCATAAAAAGAAGCATTCTGCTTTAAAGCTGAATTAGGCAATTTCACACTTTGCCGGTTTTGGTGAGAAGAAGTGAAAAAGATGACTTCAGTTCACGGGACTCTTGTAATTTTATGCCACAGTGTTCTTGTGTTTATCAACCAGCATAAATTATTTGTAGTTGTAAAAAAAAAATGTCTAAATGAAATTTAGGCCAACGTGTCACCTTGATTACAACTTCTGATGCCTGTTTTAGCCTGATTGAATTAGTTTAAGAGAATAAACATTTAGATTTTATTGTTGATTAAAACATAATGGCTTTATGAGGAGGGATAAAATGAAATTATAAAATGTGATTAAAACTAATAAGCAATCTTCATCTGAAGACTAAAATAGCTGCCAGAATGATGTGAGACAAATCACACGAGAGCAGAAGAAGCAGCTGGTTCTCTGAAGCCTCCGTCTCTCTGCTTCAGGGTTTTCTGTCTCTGGTTATTCTTATCTAAAAATACCACCAGTTTTACGCCTGTGGCAGAGCGTTTCAGACCAGACTTTATTATTGTCTGTCTTCATTGTAATTGGGTCGCCAGTTATTAGTTTCTACATGAACTGTGTGCTTTAGGCTGTGAGAGGCCAGCGAGGCGGCGAGACATCAGTCCCTCCTTTTGTTTCTGGCTGTTTCCATCGCAGAGAGGACACAAGTAAAACATTCAGCTGCAAATCAGTAAAGCCGATGACGTGATTTGGTGTCTTCATTTAAAAAAAAACTAATAAGTGCTTTCAAACAGGGGCGTTTCTGGGATTTGAGGCCTTTGGGGGCTTATCCTGGACCTCTGTGGGAAAACATGGAGGAATTTTTTATTAAAAATAAATAAAATTGGGTATTTTTTTTTTATGTGTTTGTTTTGGTGATTTTTAAAATCTTTTGGCAATGTTTTTCCTATAATTTTTTTTGGCACTTTTTGTTCTTTAAGAGAACAAGAAAAAGATTTTGTGGCAATTGATTTTGGCAATTTTTGGAAAATTTTTTTTTTTTTTTCGTTAAACCTTTTTGGCCATTTTCCTTTTTTAAAATGTTTGTTATCTTAAAACTTTTATGCAGTTTTATATTTAAAAAACAAGTTTTTGTTAATTTTTACCCAAAAAATCTGATTTTTTTTCTCCCATTTTTCGTCTTTAGAAATTCTTTTCTTATTTTTTCTTTAGATTTCTTTGGTGGTTTTGAAAAACTGTGACTATGGTGATTTTATTTTCCTTTAAAAATGTTTCTAATGTTTTTTTTTTTTTCTTTTAATGTTTCTGGTGATTTTTTTAAATAAACCCTCCAAACCTGAAGGCCCACCAAAATAAAACTACCAAATATCATTTTACTTAAATAAGTTCTCACATTTAAGTCACTTTATGTAAATTTCTCTGCAGTTAGTGATCTGAATTCTTGTGCTGAAAACTTTTAACACCTCACACTCTTGGGGGTTTCGCCTAATTAACTTTAAATGCTGCTTGCTAAGAGACAACAAGCAAAACACCTTAAACTGCATACATTGAGCTTTACTGCAGCACCTTCCTGCTTTATGTGGGTGATCATTGCAGGACTTTTGTTATGAAAGCAGATCCACAAGAGACTGAGAGGGAGGTTTTTTTTCTGTTGACTGGATTTCAAACATTAAAAATGCAAAGTCTGTTGGTTTGGCTTGCTCTTACTTTCCATTTTCCCAGAGTATTTTCCCAATTGGTAAATCACTTCTGCTGCCAATTTGTCACAAAACTGTACAAGCACTTTGTCGGCTGACTTTAAGTCAAGACAAATTGGATTTTTCATAAACTCACGAGCAGAGAATGTGGGACATTCGGCTTAAAAATGTAGACAAAATCAGCAGAGAGAAGTTACGTGATGGTGCCACTCCTCTGCATGGCGCCGCGGCTCACACACCACACCCCATCAACAACCTCACCTCATTAACTTCAGCACTTAATGACAGGCCAGGAGTTAAGATCAATTATGTCGCCTCTGTCACCATTATTTTCCCAAAGAGCTGTCCCTCTCTGTCGGGGTGATCAATGCGCGCCCTAAAGTGCCAAAGCAGGCGTCTTGTGTTTTCACATTCCTTCAGCCAATATTGCCTGAGGGGGGGAGACTTTAGATAGGACCCCTCCTCGCCGGGAACAATGGATCAATGGCGTGACTTTGCATGTTCTCCTGTGATTCTTCGAATACCTTTAGTGACCTGGTCTGTGTGGCCCGAGGACGGACAGAAAGAGAGAAGAAATGTCCTAAAATTCTGCAAATGTGCATGTGGCTGCTGCGACTGGCCCCTGGCCTCCTGTTGTTTTGTAAAAGTGGCCCCTGAGCAAAGACATTTGAGTCTTCATTTCTTCCACGCTGGACCTTTAATGAAAGTGAACACTGGAAAACTTATTTGCTCATTATTATGTAGGACAGCAGGATAAAAGGAGACACACACACACACACACACACACACACACGCATTAAGATGAGAGCGGCTCTGCAGTCGTCTCTATATGGGCTGTAATTAGGTTAGGGATCTGGGAGCCTTTTGCATCTACAAATGGTTATTGATCCTGCAACAGGTGCTGAGAAAAGAGAGAGTGTGTGTGTGTCCTCATGTGTGGGAATCTTTCTATTTCTGTCTCTGTGGACACGCTGGAATCCTCCCTGAGCCTCAGTGTGTTTGTGTGTGTTTAGAGTTGCCCTGGTGAGTGTGTTTTTGTGTGTGTGTGTGTGTGTGTGTGTGTGTGTGTGTGTGTGCTGGGGGACAGGGCGGGGACTTTAACCACTGACACTTATAGCTGTTGTCTCATCTGTCAAACCTCGGCACTCTCAGGGTCTTTAATTTGCTAATGAGGCCGCAGGACCCCGTTTGTTTCAAAGATCACCGTCGAGATTCTTATCTGTTTTACAAGATCCCTCCCCGCTGTTCGTGCCTCAGCACACCGCAGCATTTTTTACAGGTCTGAGCAAAGACGTAAAGTCTGGAGACACAGAGACAGAGTGACTTCATTCATGGTGGTGACATGTTGGGACGGTCTCAAAGGAAACATCCAGAAACTTTGTTTTCCAAAAAACTCCAGCAGAAGGCGTTTGTGTCGTTGGCTTCAGTGCAAAGAAAATAACTGAAATATCATCAGCACAATACGCATGTGCTCAGCTGCTGACAGGCAGGGACAGCTGTCATGTCTCGCTCCTAAAATCCTCGAAATGTCCTAAAATTTTAAAAACATCCGAAATTTCTAGAAATGTCCAAAAATTTTAAAAACATCCTGAAACTAGAAACTTCCTGAAATTCCAGAAGAGTTCTGAAACTCTAGAAACATCAAAATATCTGAGAGACATCCCAAAATTCTCGAAATGTTTTAAAATCCAAGAAATTTCCTAAAATTCTAGTAATGTCCTTAAATCCAAGAAATCTCCTAAAATCTCAGAAATCTAAAATTCAAAAATCATCCTACAATTCTAGAAATGTCCGAAAACTCTAGAAATGTCCATAAGTCCAAGAAATTTCCTAAAATTCTAGAAACATCACAATATCTGAGAAACGTCCTAAAAATCTAGAAATGTCCTTAAATCCAAGAAATTTTCTTAAAATCTCAGAAATGTTCTAAAATTAAAAAATCATCCTAAAATTCTAGAAATGCCCAAAATTTTAGGAACATCCTAATATATGAGAAACATCCTAAAATTCTAGAAATTTTCTAAAATCCTAGAATTTTCCCAAAATCCTAGAAATGTCTTACAATTCTAGAAATGTCCGAAAATTCAAGAAATTTCCTAAAATCTTAGGAATGTCTTGAAATTAAAAAATTTCCAAAAATCGAAGAAATGTCTTACAATTCTAGAAAAGTCCTAAAATGTTAATAACAACATAAAGTTCTTGAAACATCCTAAAATCCTGGAAAAGCTTTAAAGTTCTAGAAAAACTCTTAAATTCTAGAAATGTTTGCCCTCAGGTTATTGAAAGAAATCAGGTCGAGCAGATCAGATCAGGTCCCTGATTAGCACAGCAGATCTCCGTCAACCTAAAGTCATCGTTTGACTTCCCCGTCGTGACTCGCTGAGTCAAACAGGACGAGTCTCTGCTGAGCTTCCTGTTTGTTTGGTAACGACAGTTTCTGATGACGTCACGGCGAGCAGCGGCGGCCTGCGGGACCAGGTCAGACCTGTGAGACACTTACAGTGCAATGGTCACAAATCGTCGATCAGCTTGTGAGATGAAAACGTCAGACGAGCGGAGTTTGATATCTGTGCTCTCTGCTGATGACCTTCTGCCTGGCGGGCTGAGACGCAGCCTGACGGCAGTAATTCAGAGCACGAGGGAGTTTTACAGATCTGAAATAAAGCGCAGAGGGCTGAGTGTGATACCTGCAGGCCTCCTCCTCTCAGAACATCAGTTATCTTCCACCACAGGCCGAAAACTCATCTCCTCCACAAGTGCCTCACGTCCTCTTGTCCCCACTGAATCATATCCCCTCTCCCATATCTCCCTCCTCCACCGCCTATAATGCGCTCTTATCTCCGACTCAACGAAATCCTCCCCACCTCTCCCGACGGCTTCCATTTCTCTTATTTCGCTTTAAGGCCCTCCTCTGTTACGTGATCATCCTCGGCTGGATGTGATGCTCGTCAGGACACCGGACATGGTGACACGCTGACGCTTCAGACCTCATTAAAGAGTTTGGTTTGTCGTGTTTTCATTTCGCAGTCAGTCATCGTTTTAATCCTGTGAGTTTTGCAGCCGTCACATCGCTGATGGAGCGCTAACTGCTCTCGCTGATTACTGCAATTATCGTCTCTCAACAGAGGAAACAAACACTTTTCCCCAGAAATGAAGAATGAGAATCTTTGATTTTTTTCTTTTACTTTAAAAAGATTAATAAATACAACAAACGACACTGGATATTTTGAATGAGCTGAAACCGAATATTTCAGGGAAACTACGCTGGCTTTGGTCAGGGGCCACTTTCTTAAAATGACAAGAGGCCAGGGGCCAGTTACACGTAGGACTTTAGGACTTTTCTCAGTTTTTAGGACATGTCTAGGTGTTAAGGATATTTATAGTTTTTTATGACATTTCTGTAATTTTGGGATGTTTCTGGGATTTTCGGATGTTTGTCGGATTTTAGGACATTTTTGGGTTATTGTGGACATTTCTGGGATTTTAGGACCTTTCTCAGTTTTTAGGACAGATTTAAGAAAGTTTCTTTGATTTTTGGATTTTAAGACAATTTTAACAAGGTTTGAAGAATTCAGGATGTTTCTCGGATTTCAGAACATTTCTGGGATTTTAGGACATCAGTGTCTCAGCTGTGTCCTCTGTCGGGGGTGTGGGAGATCCTCCTCTGACTCTTTTTTTTAACGACAAGCTCTATTTCGATGCTGTTTTATGCTCTCTGACACCTTATGGAGGCTAAAAGGACAAAAACTAATCTCAGTGTGAATCATTATTGTGAATAAGAAAACGGTTGGGGGTCACTGGGCAGCCTGTCAGGGGTCAGATTTGGCCCACGGGTCGCAAGTTGAATATCACTGCAGTACTTGTTTACTCCTCTACATCCCCTATGGGACATAAGGCTTCAGTGAGCTCTTTCCATTGCATTCACACAGTTACAGAAAGTACAGTGAGCAAAACTACCACTGCAGTACGTGGAAGAAAAGTCCTGCAGCGGAGCGTTTGTTTGGAGTAAATGTACAAATGAATAAATGAAGTAGTGTGAGAAGTGTTAGCAGCCATTGCTGAACAAAAGGCTTCCACCTCCAGACCTTTATAATTCACACAGTGTGTGTTCATGAGACGTCATATGCTGTGAGTGTGTGTGTGTGTGTGTGTGTGTGACTCACAACTCAGATCTCAACATTATTATTCATTCAGAGCGTGAAGAACACATTTCTCTCCCCTGCTTCATCAGGTTAGGTCAGAGTAAACTGTCAATTTCTGTTGACATTCCTGAGCAGCGGGCTGCTGCTTATGTCATCACCATGGAAACCGCTGCTGGCAACCGAAATGCCATCCTCAGCAGTTAAAGAAGATTCCCCCACGTTAAAACTTTACAGCAGAAATAAACATGTTCACAGCCTGCTACAAAAACAGTTCAGGTCTCTATAGATAATTTCAGCATCCATGACGGTACAGGGAGAATTTTTATAAAACTCGCCTGTTTTTATTTGACTAAAGTTATGCATATTTAAGAACAAGTTGTATGAGGTGTCGCTACTGTCCATGATTCAGATCCACACCTCGCTCCTCCACTGCTCCACCCTCTCGTCAAAATATGATCACTGAGGTGATCACCAAGGTGACAAAGACCGAAACGCCAAACTCAGGGCTTTAAAACCAGGCCGCCAGGAACAGCGCTCGGTTTTGAAGTCAAATTTTGTCGTGGCCAAACATGTCCTTACACCGATGCCCCGCAGCCCAAAAAGACTTTTTCCTGTTAATTTACACGTCAAAGGAGACGTCTTGCATTTATCTGATTTCTGAAGGTTGTAGTTTCCAAATTGGGAAGTCGTTTTTCTGATTTGATTGTGTTCATTAGCTTTGAGGCGGTAAACGGGAACAACATTGAAGCTCCAAAAAAGATGCATTTTAATGCTAAGACGACTGCCGTCTGCTGTGATGGAGTTATTTCCTTTCATGCAGACGCAGATCGAACGCTCTGGTTGGCTGTCATTTACTGTGTTCATGTGCTGAGACACTACGACACGAGGCAGCGCAGCAGCGGACTTTCATCACCTGTAGTTCTCTGATGTGGGTCTGGTGTGTCAGGGTCTCTCTGTAGCTACTGTAGCTCATTGTGAAAGTCTTCTCTGTCTTGTCCCGCCATGAGTTTTTTTGGACATCTAGATTCATGCTAATATCAGATTTTGATGGTTCTCACTCTCACTAAACAGCTGTTATGTATTTTATGTTGGTAACACATATAATGCTGGCTCAGACTGGCTTTAACAAAGCTGCAGCGTGGCTGTCCTCAGCGGCGGCTTCATGCCGTCTCTTTAATTAAGAACTGCAAACAAACACGAGTGAGACGGTTACACTGACTGCTTACCTGCCCACCAATCAGAGTCAACAACCATCATGACCATCGTTTATTTGAGAGTAGCATATTGTAAGGAACTGCCATAACAGCATACAGGCGGTGGAGCATGTAACCCAGCTCCAGGCTGAAACCAGAAATATCTTTCCCTCCATCTCATCATGTTTATTTCACTTCCTGCTGGGAGTCTCCCTTCCCTTATAGCCAGTCCGAACATGCATTTCTCATGTGTGTCTGCGCACGTGTAGAGTGTGGCTGTCACGTCGGTGACAGCATCCCGAAAAAAAGTGTCCAACTGCATTTGCTCCGATCATAGTACAGAAAGCTGTAATTGCATATACATGACACACACGGTCACGGCTGCAGCACAAGAGCACGGCACGCGAGGAGACAAACACACGTGTGCCAGGACACATTAATGAGCCTGCAGAGTGTCAGAGTGGACTGAACGCACGCAGTCACGGAGACTGAAGTGCAGTGTGGTAGCGTCTTTCATACAAGCAAAAAACAGAAAAACGCACGCACAAGAAATCAATAAAAAATAAACAAAACAGCCACAAAAATTGAAGATGTGTGCACGCCGTGAAACACACATCCCCCACCCCTCCCCCACCCCTCCGTCACATTAGGCCGTCTTTGTTTCTCTGCCCCATTTCTTCCTGCCAGCGCTGAGATGAAATATTAACAAGGAGGACGGCACCCTAACCCACATACTGTATCCTGCACTGCCAATTTAACTGACTGCCTTAACAGGCACAGGAGCAAAGAGACACACACAAACACACTCCTACACTCACACACGTTTACATGCACACACACACATGCAGAAATAACAGCATCTGTAAGTGTAAATATACAGCAGTGATACTCAACTTACAGCCCGCGGGCCAAATCTGGGCCCCGATAAGCTGCTGAATGGCCCCTCAGCCATTTTTTTATTCACAATAAAAATAAAGTGATTCACACTGGAATTTTTTTTCTTTTGTACTTTTAGTTTACAGATGTGGCCAGAGTGCAAACAGCATGCAGACACAGGTCTTTTATAAGTGTCCTGGAATCCTAGAAACATCCTAAAATCTTATAAATGTCCTAAAATCCCAGAAATGTCCTAAAATCCAAGAAATGCCCAAAAAGCCTAGAAATGTCCAGAAATCCCAAAAACATGCTAAAATCCTGAAAATATCCTAAAATCCTAGAAACGTCCTAAAATCCTAAAAATGTCCTAAACTCTTTGAAATGTCCTAAAATCCTTCAAACGTCCTAAGACCCCAGAGACAGGTATGGAGCTGCTGCGACTGGCCCCTGGGCCCCTGTTCTTTAGTGAAAGTGGCCCTGAATCAAGGCCGGTTCATCGCCCTGCTCTCCATGCGGCCGCTGCACAGAGGATCGATGCAGCGTGCGGCGGGTTCACACGCTGCAGGACGCCTCGACCCATCTCAAATAAAAGCTCATCGACTTCTGAACCCCGCCGAGGACGGAGAGCCGTCACATCGAAGCAGCGCTTTATCTTTCTTGTAGATTGATTGAGTCCTGTGCGAAGTTTTCCTATCACATGCTCATCAGATTATCTGACGCGCTCTGAATACCTGCCATTCAATAATCAATTTACTCGCTATCTTTCAAATTAAACTGTCAAACCGACTCTCGGCTTCTCCCTCTTTCTCCCCCGAAACATCTGCCATTCACTGAAGACTTACTGCCGACAATTTTTCAGATTATTACACATTTAAAGCCCGTCTTCTCTCCCCCTCGCTCTGTCCCCTCCCCTGAGGACAGTTACAATATTTAAAATATAATAAGACCATATTGGCAACACATTCTGTGGAAAGTGGGGAACAGTCATTAGAAAAAGTGAGAGAAAGATGAGAGGAGAGAGTCGGGGAGTGGTGGGGATGGTGTGTGTGTGTGTGTGTGTGTGTGTGTGTGTGTGTGAGTGTGTGTGTGTGTGTGAGGTGTGTGTGTGTGTGTGTGTGTGAGAGAGAGAGAGAGGAGAGAGAGAGAGAGAGAGAGAGAGAGAGAGAGTGAGTGAGTGAGTGTGTGTGTGTGTGTGTTTGGGGTGATTGGGGGGGGGCAAGCAAATAGGATTTGAAGCCTAGCAAAACAGGAAGGCTCTCCGGGAGAAGGGAGTTGTCACTTTTCATTAGATACAGTCACACGGATGGGCCCGGCTCGCCTGACGCCTCCCTGCATTCATCCAGCTGGAGATATTTACCTTCTCTCTCCTCTCCATGTGTGCATCTCTGTGTTTGGATGCATGTGTCTCATGTCCTACGTCTGTCCCCTGTGTCCGTGTGTCTTCCTGTTCTCTTCATATCGTCCTCTGCAACCTGCTGTTTGTCTTTTATTCTGTACTGCTGCAAAGAGAGAAGTTAAGCTGCGTTCATGTGACGTCTGAAGGTTGTAGTTTCTGAGTTGGGAAGTCGTTCTTTAGACTTGGTCGTGTTCATGAGCTTTGAGGTGGAACAACATGGAAGCTACAACCAAGACGGGTTGCATTTTAATGATAACATTGTTTAAACAAGAGGTTGATAGCTGTTTCCAGTTTATATATTATTTTAATTTTTTATATTTTTATATATTTTTATGCTTACGGTCACTCTACATCAGCAGAAGTTAACATTAATACCATATGACACTTAACATGTGATCAATAATTAATATCTAATACATGAATTAATAAAAAAGTTTCTTACCGTTGACCAAACATTGACTTTTGCCCGCCATGTTTATATGTTTTTGATGTCAAATCGGCATCTCATGTTATAAAATAATGTTTTTTCAGTGTTACTATTCTTGCTTGGCTGCTTTAAAGTTCAAAGTTTGCTTACATGCTGCAGCTAATAGATGCAGATACTAAAATGTGCAACTACTAAAAGTAAATGAGAGCTACGAGGAACAAAATATCATTTTTTACCAACAATTGTTGACGTTGTGGTCGTGCTTTCCGCCATTTCTGCTGCCCTGAAACATCACAAAAATGTATTATGATACTTGGGTATCATCAATATTTCCCACTTGAAATTACAACTTTGGAGGGCCGTTCATGTGCTCACAACTGGTAAATACAATATTTCCGAAGAGCACATGAAGGCAGCGTTATTTTAAGCATCTCAAGCAGTAAAACATCCCTTCATTTTTTTGCATAGACAGTGTTAGTTGGCTGATATGCAACATGTTGTCATCCCACGTCGTCACATGTCGCCACCGTGAAGTCAACATAAGCACATGCTGGGAAAACACTGCACGTGGTTATGTTTAGGCAACAAAAGCACAAGGCAACAAACACCGGGATGTCAACAAATGTTACATGCTGGCACGGGCGGTTGGGATTAGAGGAAGGAGGTTAAGAGAAAAACATCACATTCAGATGGGAAGCAAACACCAGACTCCTGAACAAAAGGACTGCTGGATCCATCCACTGCTCCTCCCAACCGCTCCTTATCTTACATCATAACTGGCAACATGATGTCGTCCAGAGGCGTATCATGCAGACTTGACAGGTTCCACTCTGCCGCATTCTTAACTGACACTGACGCTCCACGTATCATGCTGGTGCAAGAGTCATCTGACGGCATATAATAACAATGAGATCTGATCTGCTCGTCCAAGTCAAATAAGATGTGAAAGGTGGCTTTTGGTGTCAGGATCTAATGCCAAAAGCACTGCAAAAGCAGCGATATATGACGACTTCGCAATGAGAACCATGTGGTTGGACACATTCACCTCGCCTCTTGTCCGCCTCATAGACTTTCCGGCTCCTTATATTACGCTGTTACTGACAGCATTTCGAACTGACGCTGTCCAGTGGCGTATCATACAGCCGTGACAGATGCCTTTGGCATTTTTGGCTTTTGTATATGACAAGTTCGAAATGCCAACAGGATGGAAATAACATAATAGTGATATTTTTAAAGTAGCAATTATCATTTGGTCACTACTGCAAAATCTCACTTTGTGTGGTTTTGTTTTGGTCTTCTTTTTTACCTTTTTGTTTTTGTTCATTGCACTTGGCCATAAGACATATTTACTTTTGCGTATTTTGTTTCAGGTTTTTTTTTAACATGTTCTAGATAGAAATTCATTCATACATTCAGTCATGGCTTACTGCAAGTTGTGTTGTTTATAATGCGGTTTATATGAAAGTTGGCCCAACAGTTTCAGTGCAACGTTAACATAAAAATTGCTGTCATTCTGACCATCGTGCTACTTCGAATGGAGACGTCAGTTCTACTCTGATTTTATTTCTGTGCTTTAACCAAACCTGTTAGACGTTAAAATGTTGTCATTAAAAATAGTCCTGTGTTTTGCAGAATCGTTCCGTGCTGCCGTTATTGTCGGAAATCAGTTTGAAATGAATCAGTTTGCTTTTGGATTCTGGGTCAATTCTGTGTTTTGCAGCCATGAAACATTTTTAATCTGCCACAGCTCTCATTTGTGCCTCTGACATTTGCACCTTCTCCATAGCAACAGCAGCTGAGGCTGCGGTATTCAGAGCCGATGGCTGAAACCAAACAGATGGAAATAAACATGACTTCTTGGAGCTGGAGTTGAAATCATTTATAGTGGTGGTCGAAATGTAAACGTGCTGTGATATTCTGTTTTTATGTCGAAGACTTGAAGAAATAAACCTCTGGACTCAGCAGCTGCTTCCTCACAGCTCGACTCCAGCTTCGGTCTGACGGTTATTTTTACTGTATACAGACCATTCTTGTCTGTCTCCCTCTGTACTTTTGCAGGTCGTAGTAATTTCATATCGTCTAATGCAGCTCGCACACTTTCTCTGTCAGACTCAATATGACTTCTACCTCTTCTTTCCTGTCTGACCTGTGATGTTTTTTATATTTGTGCCGATTTTTGGTGCTAAAATGCAGATGTAAACAATCAGTTAACTACAGAATTTTGATATATTTTAATCAGTTTTTGTGTTTAATTTCAGCTCCAGTCTAACTTTAGTTAAGGGTTCAGAAGGCATTTAAAGTGCTAAAATTTAATCACACTGAACAGAAACTTTAACGCAGCATTTTTGTTTTTGCTCCTTTTTTTCATGAGTTGAAGTAAAAGATTTAGGACTTTTTCTCTGTACACAAAACACTCAAATTTTGTTCACAGATTAGTTTAAATCTGTGTTAGCCACTGCCGAGTCGCTGGTATAAACGATCCCTCTTCCTATTTTCTCTGTGTTGTTCATCTCACAGGCGTCCACCATCACCTCGACTTCTCGACTCCCAGCGGCGGTCGGCTCAGGCGCCGTCCAGCAGAGCGCTCCACCAGAATGCTGCTCCAGCGTTGGACCACGTGAGCTGAGACCGGCACCAAAGGTTTGATTTAACAGTTTTATATTGTTAAAAATAGAGGCATCAGTGGCGCTCCAAGTGTCCCTCAAACCACCGCTGCTTATTAACCCTTTGAAATCTGGGAAAATTGGCTTGATTTCTTTCAAAAACATGCGAAGAAAGCAATGAGCAACAAAAAAAGACCCCCAAAATTTGCAAGAAATTAGTAAAATGTATAAGAAAAGTACCTTAAAATTAGTAACAATAAAAAGACAAAGAAAGAAAAAGGAGCAACACTCACACAGAAACTTTTCTAAATCTACTATTTTTTGCAATTTGTGTAACATTTCTTACCAAAAGTGCTCATTGCCTTTTTTCCCATTTTTTAAAAAAACAAATCAAACCAATTTGCTCAGTGTTAAAAATTTTAAACACAGTGAAAGGCATCTGAAAGCAACACAAGGAATGTGATGTCGCTCCAGGTTTAAAAGGGTTAAAGGTAACACTTCAAAAAAAGAAAGAACTTATCACCACAAAACAGTGGTATTAAACATCCAGGTCCAGGCACTCAGGATGGTTTGAAAAGCATAAAAGGCCTTTAATTAATAGGCTTAGAAACATTAAAAATACACCAACATGTATCGGCTTGCGCCTTTGCACCACTACTGAAAGAAGAGCACGGTGTTTCCGCTCGAAATGCTCAATATTGGATTTTTGCCGATATGCCAGTCTAAAACAACTTATTTGGCCAATAACCAATATCGATATATCCACTTTATTCCATTTAATTTTAGTTTTTTCATATTGGCTGATATCAGCATGCTGGTTGATTCTGATATTGCATTTTAACCCTTTGAAATGTGACAAAGTTGGCTTGATTTCTTTAAAAAAAAAAACATGGGAAGAAGAAAGAAGAAAATTTCCTGAAATTTCCTGAAAAGGAAAAGAAAAATGTTTTAAAAAACAAAATAAGTTAAAATCAACAAACAAAACTAAAATGAAAAAATATGGATAAAATCTTTCCCTTTTTATAATTATTATCATCCTGTTTTAGAATTACTTTTCTGTGTGTGAAAGGTGTCTCAGCACAGCACAAAAAGCTGTTCCAGGTTTCAAGGGGTTAAAACCAATATACGCTGATACCGATGACGTGTCGATATTATTGTGCATCCCTAAATTCCGCTATCCAAATTTCCACACCATCATCACCATCATCATGCATCCAGAAAACCAGTCCGTATTTTTATCTTTATGGCAAATAAAGTAATTCTGCATTTATTGGTTCATGTGTCAACACACACACACACGCACACACACACTCTCTCTCACACACACACACACACACACACACACACACACAGCTCAGACAGGATGAGGCCACAGTTTGTGGGTTTGATGTTTCTCACCGATGAGAAGTTCGTGTTCGGTGCAGTCTCATTTCTGCTCCATCCCGCTGTTTTAAAATGCTCTTTTTGCTTTTGGCAAGTTTTTTTTTTGTAATGTTATCGACAGATTACACAACCGATCTCTGAGCTCATCCGCCTCGTAACCCGGCGTCCTCCAGAAACCTTCCACTGTCTTAAAAATCAGGGCTTTTTATCTAAAATTGAGGCTGAAGTGGTCAATTGTCCAATTTTGTCTTTTTGTGACATTTAACAATACATTTTCAATTATGTGACTCAGCCGCAGACTCACGGAGCGTTTTTGTTTTTTTTTCTACACAACAGGGACAGTGTCTGCCGTCAGTTATAATAACAGTCTCAAAGATGGCCTAGTTCTGGGACAAAACACCAACAATTTCCAGGATACGTTTCACCCCTCTTCCCCCTCAATCATATCCCTCTCTCCCTGATCGCTGCGCGTCACTTCTGTGGCGCCGCAGAGATTCTGTACATTGTCAAAGTGAAATACACATCCTCCGTTCTTACTGGCTTCAAAAGATACCCGCTCTTCATGTGCCTCTCTACCTGCTTTACCTCTCGCCTTTCATATATGATCACCGAGCGGAAACACGGCGAGTTCACGGCTCGCGCTCTTCTCGTCCTCACACTCCGACATGTTTGATCTTAATTAAACATAACTGAAATTTAACAAATTTAATGAGTTTAAGATTTCACTCATTCTGAAGTGAGACGTTACTTAAAAGTGACACCTACACTCGGCACGGATTTGATGAGAGAATAAAGCAAATTTAAGCTTTATTTAATTTGAGCTTGTGTGCGTGAACGTGTGCGTGTGAGCGAGAGCATGTGTTTGTGAGCGTGTGTTTGTGA